>NW_025933381.1:0-47014 GCF_000764305.2 Hyalella azteca
GCCTGTACTATTAATATAATTTTCTCATTTGAAATATTCAATATAAACTAAAAACTTTTCTAGACAGATATAAATCTTTCCTTTTCTCTTTTTTTCTAACATCACGAATAAGTCATTGCATTTGTGCAAGGTGAACACGACCTATTCTGTTCTAATAATATACTCCAAAGTATAGGCAGGCATTGGTAAGAAGAGCACATCATTAAACCCTACATTTAGCTTCCCTATAAACCACAATGATTCTGTTCATACTTAAAATACTAGAAAACGGCGAAAATTTATATTCAAGCTTGAAATCAAATGGACCTTAAATTCTCATTTATAATTTTGGGGGAAATCCTTTTTTCTTAATACACAAAAAATATTTCAGCACCTCCAGTCAAAAAGTTTTACATTTTATTCCCTATTTTTGATACGTAACGATTCATCCATTTTAAAAGACTAGATAAACTCCCGAAACGGTACGTATTGCAGAAACGAGCTCAAGAAGCCCCAGTATATTATACTGGACTAAGCTATAAACAAACACACAAACTTACACAAACATATAATAGGTTAATCATTTCACTAACATTATATTATGTAGCCAAATAGATATTGTTGGTAAATTTCCGATCAAATTATGCTCCCAGCTGTTACCCTCCTTATATAGGAGCACGCTAATGCCCTTTAAATTATCATTACAGAAACAATGGTGTGCAACAAAAATTAATATGACATAAATGAACACCCTTAAATCAAATACGTTGTAACTTCTGAACTTATAGTCATAGATATAAAATAAAATTTATTTGCTTGCTAGATATAGTCTAAGCCCTTTATGTGCAAGTTGCTCTATGAATTGCTATCATCTGGCCTTTGATAGAGCGTCCACAAACCGCGCTCTCATTTAGGCCTTGTTTTCTTGGATTTCAGAAGATATATTAAAGACACGAGAAATTAAAAATCTATGTTCCACACATAACATACGCCGCTCACCAATGGTTTATTTTACCATTCTCACTCGAAAGTTGCTCATTGAAGTTTTTAGTTTTTGAAAAATCCGTTATTCATTTGTGAGTTTTCATATGTAATTTTAAACTTTCACAACTTTGATTTATTCACAGGCGGATTCTAGGATATTTTGTGTAAATTAGTCCTAGAAAGAAATCGAAATTTATTATTATATATTTTTTCATTCTGATTTCAAAAAAGAAGTTCTGTTTATAATAATAAATAGTTAATAATTTTTTATGTAAAAAAAGACGACTTCAAATGCGTAAATTTTATCCCAGAAAACCCTCATGGAATAAAAAACAATAATGATTCACAATTCATACTCAAACCTTATTTCATTTGATCAAAATCTTTAACAGTAATATATTTACACATTTTCTACTCTGAAACTTCAATGATAGACTTTACACTTAGTGATATAATGACATTAGTATTCGAAACTCCTGTTAACTTAATTCCGTGTCTTGAAGTATGAGCGTTATTTGCTACCAATATACTCCATATATTCAAATACAAAATCAATGTTAAGAAGGCCTATAGGTACTTCAAGGTTCTCAAGCGAAGTTCTACAGACGCCTTTGAAGCATAACATGACACTCATTATAATACCCGACTTCGCTGTACAAACTTGGCTCGTGTTAAGCTTAGGGAACGTCATAAGAAAGTTGGAGCATTAAAATTTCCCCATTAGATTATAGGAAAATCGATTGGTCTTTTTTTTTATTGGATGAAGGCAGGAATAATGCAAGGGACATCAATGTTGAGGAAATGTAGGCGTTATCGAAAATTGAGTCAAAATGTCGATCCCTTTATTTAGGATCGCGTAAATCCGTTGATGTCGAACCGACCGCTGGATTATGGCGGCCTTTGAAGGGCGACTGCGTTGCGCACTTCGAGACTGGAATTATAAATGAGTTGCAGTTGACCTGACAGTTTTTTATATTTTGGACATTTCATGTATGCATAATAATAAACTTTTTTGAACTAACTCAGTTGGGAACGTTGGCGAATAATTTGAGCCTCACTGTAAGCTGTTTCATACCAAATTACATTTTTAACGCCAAAATTATTGCTCCAAAATTATTCATACCTTAAAATTGCGCTTGATGCAAAATAAGTGTAATTTTAGCGAAAAACTGAGAAAGTTAGGGAGATTTAATCTAATTAATGGCTGAAGATTAAATTACTTGTGTTTACTGATCTTGTTTTAACTTATCAGTTCAATGCATGTGCCTTCGTACATTTATTTAGTCTAAACTAGATATTAGAAATAAAATTATCTTGAAATATTTTTAATATTTCATCAGAAATATTCGTGATATTCCAAATATTTCATTAGATGGTCTTTGATGAAACTCTAACGAAAATATTGTCGACTTCTGAAGAAGCGAACAAGAAAATTATCAAAAAATCCTTCACTGGCCTAAAAACAAACTCGTTTATACAAAAAAATTCTGTCGTACTAAACTAATCCTGTATTAATGTCTGTGATGAAAGTTCACCTTTAGGATTTAACTTTACTTGTTCTGGTCATAACACGATATTTGGCGACCATGTTTACTGTATTATCCCAAGTAGTCTATGAGTACATCAATATTGGTCTCCATGTTTATTTTTTATATATTAAATAAAACGTATGAAGTTTGTTCTAAGATGAGATCATAATTTCATTTGGTTTGGTCTTCAAAAACATTAAAATTATTCTAAATAATGCTCATTTAATTTTAATTAATGCTCTACTATATTTTTTGCCAAATCTTTATTGATAAAAACTCGGTATCATGCAATGTTCGAATTCATCCCCACATTTTTCCACACCCAGTCGCAGATTTGGAACAATGATTAACTGCATCCTCCATTCAAAGCTCGGATACAAACTTGTCCTCCTGCCCTCGGTATCCAAACATTAAGAGTCCTGTGGAGCGGTCGCTGAACGCCGCATCGAGCCCACACGGCCTCACGCGGTTAAAATTTCTCGGCCAAGCTCTGCCTTCTATAACGTCTGGCTGCACATTCCCCTCCTCCACTCCCCCTCCTCTACATTTTTAATCAGCGAGCGACATACTACTAATTTTTCTACGAAATTGAACTCTATTATCAAATTGGTTGTTTTCTTACTAATAACCTTTATTGACAATACGTGTTCATAATTTACGGCAATGCTGTGTTGTGATAAAACAACCAAGTTAATTTAGGCTGTTTACTACATACTATACATAACTGTATAGTATGTATAGTTATACTATATATGTATGTATATGTATGAATACTATTATATGTATACTACTATAACTATACATATTAATGGACTGACTGACGGGAATCATTCGTTAATAGATATTGTAACATAGCAATGTTAACTAATTTATAATTTGTAACATTGAGTTCTCTGAAGTCCGAGTTCCCTGAGGCCAGCAGATCTTTGTAAAATCTGCACTCGCGTGTAAGTTCGGCCGTCACCAGCCATCGGTCTCGTTATCACTTCAGCCACATATTTGTGGCTAAGACACCCCAGGCCTCAAGGATATTGTTTGAGGCAATGGGCGGCTTTATAGGTGGCCAGTGAATTGCTAGCGGGCGGCCGGGGCAAACCTGCTCTGGCCGACCGCTGGCCACCCACGGTCCGGGAAGGAGCTGTAAGGGCACTTGACAGCGCCGAGAGAGAGATTTACGAGCTTGAGGTTCCCTCATAAACCACTGGGCATGTTTTGACTTCAACAATTTAGGATACAAACTTTATTTAAATGTGTAGTCTGATGTAATACTAATGTAGCAGTTGCGTAAATATAGTTGCAAATTTTTTACAATAATAATCCGCACCATGGTACTTTGCATCATTATGGTTTTCGCTCCTGTTATTTGCTTTAAAATTAAGTACCGGTATTTATTTTTACCTTTTTACTATATAAATAATAATTTTTACAATCACAGTAATAATAATTTAAATCAGTAATTCAGTATGATAATAATTCAGTGGGTTGATAATAATATTCCGTTTGATATTAATATTACAGATTATTAAGCAATGAGTTGTTGTAATTTTTAGACTTTAAAAAATGTCTACAGAAATAGAATATCAATTTAAATGCATGTCTTAACCGTTTTTGATGAACTATGCAAATGGAAAACTTTATACTAAACTGTGATGTTTTTGCATTCATTCTCTTCATATTTAAAAACATAATTACGCTCATAAACGACCATGACGCTCATAGACCCAGACTGCGAAGTGGGCAGGCAAAGTGCATGTTTACCTTGAAGGGAAGATTTATTGCCTGCTCCTGCAGGAATGTGTATCAACCAAAGGTCTGGTCGTGCTTTAATCTACGGAAGTTTCACCTAACTTTGGGCTTCTAAAGCATATATCTAATACTAGAATAATAATTCAGAAATGTTTGGGGTAGCGATCAATGAAGAATAAATAGTTAAACCGCCGTATATCGAGAAAATGCTAGAAAAGTCACACGCTATAGGAACATCGGGGTGCATAATTTTATCCTCCCTGATAACAGTCGAAATAAAAAGTTTACATAATTTATCTAAATGCCTGCGCATTGAAAATAATTAGCCAGGACAGCATTCCAAATTTCAGACTTGTATATTATTTATGAGGGGAGTTATTGCAGTTATAAATAGTTATAAAAGTCCGTAAGCGACTATCGCGGCTGAGCGCGTCCACAGGGCTCTTAAGGCAGGCAACCTCAAGTTCGTCTAGAGGCCAGTAAAGGTTTGGCCCCGCGCACTCGCCTTTGGAATTTTAACGAGCAGCACACTCATACAAATAAACGAGACTTTATCCAAATAACGATATGCTTTTTATCCTTTCTAGTGTTCCCCTGACTCAGTTTTGTCCAGTAAAAGAGCATATTAGTTCTGCGTCCGTTCTCAGCTTGTGTGTGGGAGGAAACGTGTGTCATTATTTGCACAATATGACAGATTTATTTGGATGAGTGTTGGATTACAAGGCAAAGCTCGTGTCTTTCACTGTCAGGAGCGAAGGAGCTTCATCGGAATGCGATAGCATCGCGATTATCGCACGCAAACAATACAAACCTATGAAGGAAATATACTTACTTTAGCCCGATCTTCGTTTATTGTTCGGGCGGATAGAACTTTTGCAAATAACTTCTGAGAAAAAGTGTAATGAAAGGGACAAAAATTAGCCTAGCCGCATCAATGTCCTTCACTGTATGTACTTAGTTTAAGGCTTTGTACAAACCTTATGGTGGAAATTGGTATAGTTTTTCCCAACCTCCAATTCTCGTTTATTTAGATAAAATTTTTGCAGTAAATTTTGAGAAAAATTTGCTGCTTGTGGCAAATAGGCACTTAGCCACATTAAAGTTATTCGCTTTGAATAAATAATTTGAGGTACTCCGTAAATTGAAATAATAGCGTAATAAATAATACACATAAAAATGTTCCCTACGGATTTATTGCCGTTCAGAAGACAGACACAAAATATAAAATTGTGTCTCAACCGTATATAGTAAGATTTTCCATACGATTTTCTTTTTTTTAACTACACGTTTAAAAAATCTTCTTAAGTTTTTAATTTATAATAAGTATGATGACTTCTGAATTTTTCATGTAATTTCAAGCCATGTATAAATTAGTTTGATGGTACAAAAATAAACTATATTTTCTCTGGTCTAAAACAGTTCGTGAAGGATCCATCTCTCTAGTGTTGTTTCAGAAGCTCCTGAAATTTATCCATCAGGCTTGATCGGACGCCATCACGACCATAAGTTTAGGACGACATGTTTTGCTGTCGAGTGTACGAACTTGTCTCAAATAAATGACTGAACTCAGACTCCTTCTTTTGGATTGGTGAAAAAGTAACTTTTTATTGGTGTACACACTTAGATAAATGAGTTAATTTTTATTTGAATAGTGATACATGTATGCCCTTCTATGGATTATCCTGACACAGTTTAGCACCGGGAAAATAAAGCTTCAATGCCTCCTAAGCTCGTGCTGTAGGAGTAAAAGTGTGTCACTATATGAACAACGTGATCCGTTCATTTTTTTTGGGTGCACGTGGAAGACGGTGAAAGCGTTTCGATGCTGAAGACTTTTGTAAAATTTTAACCTGTGTTTCGGTAAAATGTTTATTTTAGATCGTTGTAAACGGTTCTATTTCTTGGTTAAGAAAATTGTTGTAATGAGCTTTAATGATTAGTTTACGTTTGAAAAGCCTCAATCCAGTGACTAATTCAGCGCTGATGATTTATATAGTTGCGATGAAACTTAATTGTTGTTATCATTGACAACATTAAAGAATTTGACGGATGATATTCAATTCTCGTGTAACAATACGCAAAAAATAATCTTTTTTAATAATTGTAGGAATAAAAGGATTCTTATGCAAAATCACCGTCAGGGGACTATTGTTATTGTCATTCGACTTTGGATATTTCCTATTTCTTGAATATTTCCTATATATAACCTAATTATTAACTTCCTTGTTGTATGATAATTTCCTTGATTGGGAAATGTCCATGACTTTTTCGTCATTTAACTTAGGTCTACCTTGTAGCGACTCACGTCCTTGAGACGTCAGCTAATCATTAACTAAAAAACACTTTACTTAACCAGGAACTGCAGTCTTGGGCGAGAACATTTGTGTGTAAGCCTTTACTGCTATCCATGATAAAATGATAGTAAACCATGTTAAAATTATAGTAAAGTCAACTTAAGTTTGATTAGAGAACGATAGGCGTATATACTCAGACTCGTTCATATTTCAGTTGCGAGCCGATAACAGTAGCATATAAGCTCCGACACACAAGCTATAAACTGTATGTACTATATAATCATTAAATCATACTCGATTAATCGTCACGCTGTTCCACATTATTCCTCGTACCATTAAAATAAACTAACCTCATGTCATTCATATATTAGATAAGAGGTTGTCGATAAGGAACTCCGCCAAAATATATCCCCAATACCTATTGTTTTTCATTCTTAACTATAAATTTAATAATAATATTCCTGACCTCGCAGAATAATTTACTCCACTTACTCTAATTTAATAATATCTTAAAAAAGTATAAAAATCTGGCATAATTTAAATAATTTTCGACAATTATATTCAAATTTCTGTAACTCTCTCGAAATGTCCTCCAATCTCATCACAACAACCGCAACGTCATCATAACATCACAACCACAGCACATCACCCACGGAGCCATACATCAATGAAGCGCTTAATTATGTCTACATCACATCAGCGTCATCACAGGATGTTAAATCGCATCACACAGCCTCCGACTGCGATGAAGAATAGTGTCACTGTGGTGCACATCACAGACGAGTGTCACTGTGGTGCACATCACAGACGAGTGTCTCTGTGGTGCACATCACAGACGAGTGTTGCTGTGGTGCACATCACAGACGAGTGTCTCTGGGGTGCACATCACAGACGAGTGTTGCTGTGGTGCACATCACAGACGAGAGTCATAACGCTTCATCGCGCCTGCCACAAGCCTTACACGAACTATGATCTTCACAACACGAATATCATGTGTCATGTGATAGAAATAATTACATAGTGCATAGATTATGAGGAACACTTATGCCGTGCTAACTTAAGTCCATTGTACATGTAGCGGTCCAAGTACTATGAAGAATGCCGCAGAACTTTCGATCATTGAATGCTTATGACCTACTTACGATCACCGTATAGCTTACGACCTTCGCAGAACTCACGATCACCGTATAGCTTACGACCTTCGCAGAACTCACGATCACCGTATAGCTTACGACCTTCGCAGAACTCACGATCACCGTATAGCTTATGACCATCACAGAACTTACGATCACCGTATAGCTTACAACCATCACAGAACTTACTATCACCGTATAGCTTACGATCATCACAGAACTTACGATCACCGTATAGCTTACGACCATCACAGAACTTACGATCACCGTATATCTTACGACCATCAAAGAACTTAAGACCACCATATAACTTAAACCATTGCACACAGCCGAGCTATTCACAGCCAAGGTTATCTCAAAAATAAAGGAAACTAGTAAGGCATTTCTTTGTGGGGACTTTAATATAAATCTATACAACCCTCTAACTTTATGCTCAACCAACAATTTTATCAGTGACATCCTGTGTAGTAATTTTTATCCAGTCATAACCAAACCAACTAGGATCTCTCCCCAGAATCCTATTACCCCATACTCGTTACTCGACCACATTTGGTGCAACTTTTCATTTGGATCCAATCCCGAATCAGAGATCTGGACCACACCGCAGATCTAGACCACACCACAGATCTGGACCACACCGCAGATCTGGACCACACCACAGATCTGGACCACACCACAGATCTAGACCACACCACAGATCTGGACCACACCACAGATTTGGACCACAAAGATACCCGGCGCTGGATGATGTCTTATAGACGTCATTAGCTGCTATTACCAAGCGACGTAGTGAGTCATCTTACACTCAGAGAAATGGGTGAAACTTTGTCCCAATTAACCAGGCACATTTTCAGCTTACGTGGATCACTCTGACCCAGTTTGGCTACGCAAAAATGAATATTTCTGCGCGTGTTGTGGATAAGAAAATGTGGCACTATTTGAACAATATAACCCATTTATTTTTGTAAGAGTCACTTAACAATTATTGACGACGTGAATGTGCCGTGCATTACATACGCCTGCTCGGCGCTTAAACATTACTTTAATTCAACATCGTCATTAGTTTGTCTTAATGAATAATTATTGTGGGGCATCAGGTCATTGTTATGCGTTAGTAATATCACTGTTACTGGCGCCTGAAATTGAGATCGTTAATTCGGATGCAATCAGACTAATCGGCGACAAGTTAATATTAATGGTTATAGCAGCCTTGCGAACATTAAAATAAGTCTGATGTATAGATAGCAACCGGAATAAGGAGAAGTTACCAAATAATTCATTTTAGTGATAATATGTGAGAATTTGTTGCTGAATTTTGGAACTATCTTGGAAAACTTTGTCGGATTAAAACTGGATTGAACATTTTGTTCTACAAGGAGCTAAATTAGATTTCGTAGGGTTAAAAATAACGCATCTAGGTCGGATATCTATTTGTTGAGGTGTCTCTATGGAAAATAGGTGCGACCCTTGATACTCAGTTCGATGTGTTGCTGAATTTTATATGAATTATATTTTATTTTTTTATTTTATTTTATACTGAATTTGTTAGCAGAATTCATATCTCTAATCTTTATCTCCGAATGTTGTTGGTGATCACGTGAAATATTTCAACTTATTTAAGTTTACCTACAATCTTTTTTATAGATGCTTTGCATTTGGATTTTATTTATAACGTATTTGTGTTTTGGAAACAATCCAGTTTGCCAGTCGATTCGGTAAGAGACTTACTTTACTTTCCTATTAATAATGTGAGGGTATGATAATTTTCATTTAAACACCATGATATTTAAAATGAAATTTTTATGTACCTAAGTACAAACTTTAAACTTCGTCCATTCTGCTGTGAAACATCCTGATCTTTTGCCTTCAGAAACCCGAAGTTTTTATACAATATGAACGATGTAATCATGAATTATACAACATGAGTGAACGATGTCATGAATTTTTTAATATAAAATTCTTGAACTTGACATCCTGAGTAGCGGAGTGCAGCGTAGCGGGGAAGGCTATCTGGCTTCACCGCTTAGAGTTACGGAGACAAACGAGCGAACTTTCGAGATAAGCTACAGTGTTGGGGGGTGCTTGAGATGCTTGATATAATTACTTACCGGTGTTATGGTTGTGTTAATGTTCTTATTGTTATGGGGGTTGTACTGTTGTTTTTACTGTTGTTTGTACTGTTATAGTGTTTGTCCTGTGACAGTGCTTGTGCTGTTACAGTGTTGGTCCTGTTACAGTGTTGGTCCTGTTACAGTGTTACTTAATCCGGCGTATAATGAGGCAGTACGACAATAATCATGTAGTTGCCCAAATGTTCCGCGTGTTTGTGCTGTACATGAGCAAATTGTTGAGGATTCTTCTTAGTTATTTAGTTTTTCTTTGCAGATTGGGTACATTTTATTATTATCATTGTTATTTCCACTACTATTATAATTGTTATTATTATTATTTTTAATATTATTATTATCATTATTATTATTATTATTAATATTATAATTATTTTTTTATTCAAAAGTAGCAGTAGTAATATTACAATTTTTTGCTGTAAATACTTCTCTGGGTCTAAATATTGAAAAAATTGCCTAATCGAAAATAAATGTCCATTAAGTTTTGTTGATTTTATTTAGCTGTATTGGATGTAAGTTGAAAGAAAACCGTTAATTATTTTAATTAAATATCTTTACAATGGCTACCTGATTGAATGTTGCTTTCACTGAATATGTCAGCAATTTTTGACCAATTTCGTGGAATAAAAACTTTTTCGGCATTTCTTTTGTGCTCACTTCCTGTGCAACCAAGAAACTTCAATCACAAATTAGTTATTATCTCTTTCATAAACACACTAATTATCTTATACTTTGATTATCATTCTAGAACCGTTACCATTATTTCATTTCGAACCATCATATAATGGAAATTGATTGAATTTAGGTAAGTAAACGTAACCTGTCAGTCACATTTTCTCGTGTTCAAGAAATTCGTTTTCTCGGAAGATACTGTCGCACGTTCCTTGAATTTGTATTTCAAAATTCATTCATAAGTTGAATTGAAGTCAACACATTATCGACACCCCGGGCTATATCCTCCAGCGCAGTTAATGCGAAATTCAGTATTCGGTTCTGAACCGATGATGTGAATGCCATTTTAAATTAAAAGTCAGCGAAATTTCAAATTTTCCTCATGAATTTTAGGTGAAAATTTTTCTATCATGCTAAAAAATGAAAAAATTTATATATCAAAAAAATTTATATATTAAAAAAATTGAAAAATTAATTTTTTTAATATTCGAAAATTAAATGAGAAATTCATGGTACATCTTTAAGATTGGAGACACTGGATTCTCTGGAAGTGTTGTCTTTAAAAAGTAATTTTTAAACGCATATTATTTCAGTGAAGATCGTCTTAAAATATTTTTACGTCTCTGGTCATGATGGCGAGTGTTTTTGACCTCAAATTTTTAATTAGCGTGGTAATTAGATTACGCAAACCGCGCTTCAATTTGAGCCAAAATTTGGCCGATCTTCTCTAATTAATCGCGAAAATTTACCGCATTTTTTTTAAGCGCAGAACAATTGCAAAACTTGACGGCACGGCTGGCGCCAAACGTACCAAACTTCAGACGCAGAACTTGGCGCAGCTTATTTATCAAGAGAACTTAATGAACTTTGCTGGTATTTTACATTAATAGGAAATTGTTGGAACATTCTTCATAGTTAAGTGTTGCTCTGCGTAATAGCTCGTACTTAAAACTTGTAGTAAAGTTCAGAAGCATCTCAAAATATTGAGAAGCCAAGCGAAAATACATGCAATTTGCATTTAATTTTCTCCGTTGAAAAGTTTGCTTCATGAATTGGCTTATCTCGTATATATTATATTGCTTAATTCCTATACAAATTGTTTGTTTGCTATGCAAGAAATAAGTCTGCCAAATCCCGCACTGAGTTGAATAAAATCAAACTAAATTTAAAAGAAGGCATAAAAGGTTGTTTACGTTTCGGGTATAGTATGAGAATTTTATTGTCGAAAATATATTTTAAAATTCAGCAAGCTTAGTAAAATTAGCCTATATCTTCGTGGTTCTTTGTAACTTACTTCTAATTTCTGAATAATCCGTTTATTTTATCTTTACTATAAATTTAAGCTTTTAGTATCTGTTTATTAAATATGTAGGTCTAATTTATTTGTTAGGTCTAAAACCAGGCAAGTTAATTACCGCATGAAAATCTCTAATATAATAACACGGCATCCATACATGTGTGCTAGCGTCCGCAGCCTCACTAGTCACGACCAAAATTATGTTATTTTTTTTTGTGTCAGCTCACTATCAATATTTCACGCTCTTGAACCGTCAGAACTGAAATTTTTGTTTGTTGTGAACATCAAGAAAAAAAAAAACGTATTTTCACTTTCCTCCTAAACATGAAATTTGAACAAATTTCTTTCTGCTCTCTTTCACATTTGGATGTATATAATCTAACCTGCAAGCTCGGTTTTTATTTTAAAGTACGCATTTAAAATCATGTAAGCTGCTTTTTGCATTTTTTAATTTTAATGTTAATTATTTTTGCTGTATGATAATTATAATAGATGTTGCACTAGAAATTATATTGATTATTCCACGGGATAGCGAAAAAGCGCCTCCATCCGTAGGCGTCCAGTAGTAGGGAAACTTAGGTAGATAACAATTATTAAAAGTTGATCTGAGGTCAAATTTTATGAATTAATAAAAATAAATTTAAGTTATATTAATGACAACTTTTCATGTCAACCCAATTGCATAGTTATTCGGATTTGAAAAAACTCATAAGCGTGTTTTTTTTTTGGTTTAAATCAGATTGCTTTCTTTTTCTTCAAACTCTTTTTCCTCAGTCCAGCGCTATTTAGGGAGATAAATCTTCACCCAAAATACTATATAACGTTCGTTCATGCCTTTTTAATTGAACTGAGTAACCATTACTCCTGGAAATTATCAACGATTAACGCCTATATATCATACATTTTCAACATCATCTCAACTTTCTGAACTTTGTTCTGAAGTTGCATCCAAGCTGTCTTGGTATGGCCAAAGCGTTAGCTTGTTAATTTATACTAACTGTGAGTGTGAGCTATTAAATATAATTTTTTTAACCACTACTTTTCCGTGCAAGAACTTTCGTAAATCTGATTCATTAGTCTGCATATGTGATATCATTTTTGAACCAATAATTTCTACCCAAGATTATTCGTAACTCTAAGTACAAGTTTTCAAATATGTCACCATGTTTGCACAACTAATTTTCTGCGTAAGTATTTTCGTAACTCTGATAATGTGTTTGCATATATGATCCATATTTTCAGAACTAAATTTCCTTCATATATGAAATTTTTGAGCATCTAATACCACTATATTATAACACTGGCCAGGCTAGAAAGAGGCGGCAGTGAAGACCGGCACAAAGCTCCAGCAAGCGCACCTCGCCGGACGGCGTCAGGGGCGCGACTGAAGAGAAATGTTTGCCCTGGCGGCCATTAACATCCCACGAAAAATGCAACTGGAATGACCAGACTCCTGAGATTGAGGCAAACAGTGCATTAAGATCTAAATTAAATTTTGACACTGCGCTCTAGATTTCCTGAAATTCCCATACCTTTATTTCAAGGAAGAACTTGCATGAATAATTGTTCGTATTTATGCGATACAAATAATAATTGTTCGTATTTGATTCAGAAGAAGAGGTCGCAAAAAAAAATTCTAGAAAAGCCAAAGGTTTATGAAAAGTATTGTGATTCTATATCTATCCAAGAACGAGATAGCTACAAAAAATACTACATTAAACCCAGAGTATTATAATATCTTTGGTCTTTTAATATCCTCACTACCTCTTGCATATTATATCATTATATTACCGAAGCGAGATTTTAGATACATTTAATACCTGATATTCAATACATCCGGTTATAGCCTAACCAGATACGAGAACTACAGGTAGCTACAATGGTCGCGACCATAACTTAAGCCATATAACTTAAGTCTAACAAACAATAAAATTAGTATTCGAAAATTTAATTTTCTAGCTTACACAGCAGCAGCGCAGCCAAAGATGCTATTATAAAATGCCACAGTAACTACAACTGCATTGAAATAACAGCTGCAATATTGGCAGATATGTAGAAATAATGATTGATAATAAGTGTTAGAGCAGCGAAAGGCAGAGATTAAATAACGGCAGCCGCTGCATTTGGCAGCCGTGTTAATAGCAGCTATGCACACGGCACAGAAGCAACGGAGCAGTTTCAAAAATTACCACCACTATAGTCATGCCAGCTATTCCCTGCGTTTTGTTTGAAAATGAATGAAAAAAAGCCTAATAGCAAACGCCAAAGGAATAGGGAAATGCCTAATACCAGACCCATGCATGCTTAAGTCTACGGAGAATACTACAAACATTCAAATATCTCCTACACAGCTGTTACATACATAGCTGACATACTCTCAACGAAAAGTACTATCAACAAAATATTCTCAAATTGCTCTCCAAGCCCTAAAATTACTTATTATTTTATTATTGAGACTTGTTCTAGCGTCGATAAAGTGTTACAATTCGCCGAACGAAAAAAATATGTATATATATATCCATAAATTAGGTTATAAATAATTGATAATATAGTTTATCAGTAAAATATACGTTACCAACATTTGTTAGTAGGATGTAACTTCTGCTGTTTGATCCCAGCAAATCCAATCAAACTTTGATTTGATTTTTCCATTCTATTCGGGATACGAAAAATCCTGCTACGTAAGATTTAAAAACTCGCATTTTGCGAGAGTTTATTTAAAATCAAAGCGTTGGCGCTTACCATTATAAGACCCGAGACTATTTTCAGCTCATTTATAAGTACCTATGAATTATTTAGAGCAATTATTGCTAGACCAAGAGTAGTTTATGCATGAAACGGCACGCTACGATATTCCGTGTATTTTAAAGTCTATATCAAAGAGAATATCATGACTTGGGAATGCAGTGCTTGCTCGACCAAATGTTGCATGTTCCATGCATGCATATTCCTTGCACTCAATGGCTTGCCAAATTTTTTATTGCCTTTCGAGGAAATTCGCGGGAGCGCGTCATAGAACTTCATATAAATCTGACTTGCCTGCGGACAAGCAATGGAAATTTATTTATTGTGTCATGATATTGCTCATCTCTAAATAGCACTCAAGTCAATTTACTGAACAAGGATAATTTTGTGAATCAATCAACTTACGAGAAATAAGTAGAGGGTTGACTAAAATTCATTTTGAGATGATTCTATCCCCTGTTGTTGAAGATAAAAAAATACAAAATTAATAAGACAACTCGATAGAGTTTATACTATAGAGATAGAATTATAGACGATAGAGCCTGTACTATTAATATAATTTTCTCATTTGAAATATTCAATATAAACTAAAAACTTTTCTAGACAGATATAAATCTTTCCTTTTCTCTTTTTTTTCTAACATCACGAATAAGTCATTGCATTTGTGCAAGGTGAACACGACCTATTCTGTTCTAATAATATACTCCAAAAGTATAGGCAGGCATTGGTAAGAAGAGCACAGCATTACACCCTACATTTAGCTTCCCTATAAACCGCAATGATTTTGTTCAAACTTAAAATACTAGAAAATGACGAAAATTTAAACTCAAGCTTGAGATAAAATGGACCTTAAATTCTCATTTATAATTTTGGTGGAAGTTTTATTTTCTTAATTCACAAGAAAATATTTCAGCACCCGCAGTCAAAAAGTTTTACATTTTATTCCAATTTTATGATACGTAATGATTCATTGATATTAAAAGAGTAGGAAAACTCCCGATACGGTAAGTATTGCAGAAACGAGCTCAAGAAGCCCCCAGTATATTATACAGAACCAAGATATAAACAAAAACACAAACTTACAAAAGTATATAATAGGTTTATCATTTCACTAACATTATATCATACAACCAAAGAGATATTGTTGGTAAATTTCCGATCAAATTATGCTCCCAGCTGTTACCCTCCTTATATAGGAGCACGCTAATGCCCTTTAAATTATCAATACAAAAACCAGGGTGTTCTATGAAAATTAATATGACATAAATGAACACTCTGAAATCTTATACGTTGAAACTTCTGAACTTTTAGATATAGATATAAATTAAATATATTTTTTCTGCTAGATAGAGTCTAATTAAGTTCTTTATATGCAAGTTATTCTATGAATTGCAATCATCTGATATTTATAGAGCGTTCACATCACTCATTTAGGCCAAGTTTTCTTGGATCTCAGAAGATCGGCTCTCTTTAAGACACAAAAAATTTAAAATCCATGTTCCACACATAATATGCGCCGCTCACCATTTGTTTATATTCCCATTCTCACTCGAAAGTTGTTCATTGTTGTTGAACAACTGTTGTTGAAGTTGTTGAACTGTTAACAATTTTTTTGTTTAAAAAGATGACGACTTCAAATGCGTGTAAAGTCAATCCCAGAATACCCTCATGGAATGAAAAATAACAATGATTTACAATTCATGCTCAAATCTTATTTCATTCCATCTAAATCTTTAATAGCAATACATTTACACATTTTATACACTGAAACTTCAATGATAGACTTTATACTCATCGATATAATGACTTTAGTATTCAAAACTCCTCTTGACTTAATTCTGTATCTTGAAGCAGAAGCGTTATTTGCTACCAATACACTCCATATATTCAAATACAAAATCAATGTTAAGAAGGCCTATAGGTACTTCAATGTTATCAAGCGAAGTTCTACAGGTGCCTTAGAAGCATAACATGACACCGGCTCATTATAATACCCGACTTCGCTGTACAAACTTGGCTCGTGTTAAGCTTCGGGAACGTCATAAGAAAGTTGGGACATTAAAATTTCCCTTTTAGATTATAGGAAAATCGATAGGCATTTTTTTATTGGATGAGGGCAGGAATAATGCAAGGAGCATCGACGTTGAGGAAATGTAGGCGTTATCGAAAATTGAGTCAAAGTGTCGATCTCTTTATTTAGGATCGCGAAAATCCGTTGATGTCGAACCGACCGCTGGTTATGGCGGCCTTCGAAGGGTGACTGCGTTGCGCACTTCGAGACTGGAATTATAAATGAGTTGCAGTTGACCTGACAGTTTTTTATATTTTGGACATTTCATGCATGCATAATAATAAACTTTTTAAACATAACTCAGTTGGGAACGTTTGCGAATAATTTGAGCCTCACTGTAAGCTGTTTCATACCAAATTACATTTTTAACACCAAAATTATTGCTCCAAAATTATTCATACCTTAAAATTGCGCTTGATGCAGAATAATTGTAATTTTAGCGAAAAACTGAGAAAGTTAGGGAGATTTAATCTAATTAATGGCTGAAGATTAAATTGCTTGTGTTTACTGATCTTGTTTTAACTTATCAGTTCCATGCATGTGCCTTCGTTACATTAATTTAGTCTAAACTATATATTAGAAATAAAATTATCTTGAAATATTTTTAATATTTCATCAGAAATATTCCTGATATTCCAAACATTTCATTAGATGGTCTTTGATGAAACTGTAACGAAAATATTGTCGACTTCTGAAGAAGCGAACAAGAAAATTATCAATAAAAATCCTTCACT
Organism: Hyalella azteca; assembly: GCF_000764305.2. Lineage (NCBI taxonomy): Eukaryota > Metazoa > Arthropoda > Malacostraca > Amphipoda > Hyalellidae > Hyalella > Hyalella azteca. The sequence goes on from NW_025933381.1 coordinate 17,311, forward strand.
GGCCTAAAAACAAACTCGTTTATACAAAAAAATTCTGTCGTACTAAACTAATCCTGTATTAATATCTGTGATGAAAGTTCACCTTTCGAAACTAACTTTACTTGTTCTGGGCATAACACGATATTTGGCGACCATGTTTACTGTATTATCCCAAGTAGTCTATGAGTACATCAATATTGGTCTCCACGTTTATTTTTTATATATTAATAAAACGTATGAAGTTTGTTCTAAGAGATCATAATTTCATTTGGTTTGGTCTTCAAAAGCATTAAAATTATTCTAAATAATGCTAATTTAATTTTAATTAATGCTCTACATACTATCTTTTTTGCCAAATCTTTATTGATAAAAACTCGATGCCAATGTTCGAATTCATTCCCACTTTTTACCCCACCCAGTCGCAGATTTGGAAAATGTTTAACTGTATCCTCCATTCAAAGCTCGGGTATAAACTTGCCCTCCTGCCCTCGGTATCCAAACATTAAGGCAGGCAACCTCAAGTTCGTCTAGAGGCCAGTAAAGGTTTTGCCCCGCGGACTCGCCTTTGGAATTTTAACGAGCATCGCACTCATACAAATGAACGAGACTTTGTCCAAATAACGATATGCTTTTTATCCTTTCTAGTGTTCCCCTGACTCAGTTTTGTCGAGTAAAAAAGATTATAAGTGCTGCGTCCGTTCTCAGCTCGTGTGTTTGGGTGGAAATGTGTGTCATTATTTGAACAGTGTGACAGATTTATTTGTATGAGTGTAGGATTTTAAGGCAAAGCTCGTGTCTTTCACTGTCAGGAGCAGACAAGCGGAGGAGCTTCATCGGAATGCGATAGCATCGCGATTATCGCACGCAAACAATACAAACCTATGAGGGAAATTTACTTACTTTAGCCCGATCTTCGTTTCTTGTTCGGGCGGATAGAACTTTTGCAAATAACTTCTGAGAAAAAGTGTAATGAAAGGGACAAAAATTCGCGTAGCCGCATCAATGTTCTTCACTGTATGTACTTAGTTTAAGGTTTTGTACAAACCTTATGGGGGAAATTGGTATAGTTTTTCCCAACCTTCAATTCTCGTTTATTCAGATAAAATTTTTGCAGTAAATTTCGAGAAAAATTTGCTGCTTGTGGCAAATAGGCACTTAGCCACATTAAAGTTATTCGCTTTGAATAAATAATTTGAGGTACTCCGTAAATTGAAATAATAGCGTAATAAATAATACACATAAAAATGTTCCCTACGGATTTATTGCCGTTCAGAAGACAGGCACAAAATTTGAAATTGTGTCTCAACCATATATAGTAAGATTTTCCATACGATTTTCTTTTTTTTAACTACACGTTGAAAAAATCTTCTTAAGTTTTTAATTTACATGTATAATAAGTATGATGACTTCTGAATTTTTCATGTAATTTCAAGCCATGTATAAAACAGTTTGATGGTCCAAAAATAAGCTATATTTTCTGTTGTCTAAAACAGTTCATAAAGGATCTATCTTTACAGTGTTCGAGAAGCTCCTGAAATTTATCCATCAGGCTTGATCGCATGCCATCACGACCATAAGTTTAGGACGACATGTTTTGCTGTCGAGTGTACGAACTTGTCTCAAATAAATGACTGAACTCAGACTCCTTCTTTTGGATTGGTGAAAAAAGTAACTTCTTCATGTTGTAGACACTGAAATAAATGAGTGAGATTTTGTTCGAATAGCGATGCATTTATGCCTTTGTATGGATTATCCAGACCCAGTTTGGCCCGCAAAAAGGAGGTATCAATGCCTCATAAATTAGTTCTGTTATAGGAGTAAAAGTGTCACTATATAAACAACGTGATCCGTTCATTTTTCTGAGTGCACGTGGAAGACGGAAGAAGCGTTTCGACTTTTATAAAATGCTGAAGACTTTTATAAAATCGTAACCTGTGTTTTGGTAAAATGTTCATTTTAGATCGTTGTAAACGGTTAAATTTTTTGGTTAAGAAAATTGGTGTTGTGAGCTTAATATTAATATGCGCTTAAAAATTACTTTTTAAAGACAACACTTCTGAAGAATCCAGTGTCTTGTATGTTACACATGTTCAATGAATTTCTAATTTTATTTTCAATTCTTAAAAAAATATTTTTCAAATTTTTTTTAGATATCAAAATTTTGTAAATTTTCAAAATTATTTACTCCATCAACTGATTCTTGCATTGTCTCTGACTTTATGCAATTGTGCAAAGTTTCTGATCGATCGGACAGGTCAAATTGTGTAATATATGGATTATAAGATTTGTAGCAGACGAAATTATTTTAAAATTTTGTTCATTAATGAAATTTTTTTAATTCATACAATTATTTATTCTGTTAATTGATTCATGCAGTGTCTCCAACTTTATGCAAGTGTGCTAAATTTCAGATCGATTGGACAGGTAGAAGTGTGTTAAATATCGATTATAAGATTTGTAGCAGACAGACAGACAAACAAGAAGTGAAGTTAAAGAGAAGTGTTGTAATTAGTTTACGTTTGAAGAACCTCAATCCAGTAAGTAATTCAGCACGGATGATTTATATAGTTGCGATGAAACTTAATTGTTGCTTTCATTGACAACATTTAAGAATTGGACAGATGATTTTCAAGGCTTGTGTAATATTCCGCAAATAAAATAAACTTCATTATTAATAATTGTATGAATATAAGCAATCTTATGCAAAGTCACCGTCAGGGGATGATTGTTAATGTCATTCGACCGTGGATATTTCCTCATTAATTACTTCCTTGTTGTAAGTTAATTTCCTTGATTGGAATATGTCCATTATATCTTCTTCATTTATACTCCATCTCTTCCTACTTAGTCGGTAGCGACTCACGCCCTATGTCAACTACGCATAAGCTATAAAACACTGTACTTAATAAGGAACTGTAGCGTTGGGCGAGAACAGTCGTGCGCAAACCCTTACTCCTATCAATGTTAAAATGATAGTAAAGTCAACTAGAGTCGGGAGAACGATCGTCGTATATACTCAGACTCATTCCTGTTCCAGTTGAGAGCCGATAACAGTAGCGTATAAGCTCCGACACATAAGCTTCTGTTGCCATAAACTCTAAGCCGTATATATAATCATTAATTCTAACACTATTAATTTTCACGCTGTTCCGCATTAATCCCCGCATAACTATCACATACCGCAGCAAGCATGTGATATAAATATAAGGTAAGAGCGTGGAAACACAGCAATTCCGGAAAAATATATCCCCCAATCTGTATTGTTCTTCGCTATTAACGTTAAATTGAATAATAATGTTCCAGACCTCGCAGAATAAATTTATTCCACTTACTATAACTTAATAAGGTTTCAAATAGTGAAGAAAGGTTGCAAAATTTAAATACTTTTCAACAATTATAATCGAATTTCTGTAACTATCTCGAATTGCCCTCCAACCTCACCACAAGAACCGCAACGTCATCATCACATCACCACCACCGCACGTACATCACCCACGGAGCCATACATCAATGAAGAGCTTAATTATGCCTACATCACATCAGCGTCATCACAGGGATGTTAAATCACATCACACGGCCTACGAATGTGATGAAGAATAATGTCGATGTGGTGCACATCACAGACGTCACAACGACACCACGTGTAGTGTCTGCTCACACACAGTGGTGCACATCACAGACGAGTGTCACTGTGATGCACATCACAGACGAGTGTTGCTGTGGTGCACATCACAGACGAATGTCGCTGTGGTGCACATCACAGACGAGTGTCACAGTGGCGCACATCACAGACGACTGTCACTGTGGTGCACATCACAGACGAGTGTCACAGAGGTGCACATCACAGACGAGTGTCACTGTGGTGCACATCACAGACGAGTGTTTCTGTGGTGCACATCACAGACGAGTGTCGCAGTGGTGCACATCACAGACGAATTATGCACATTCGTGCCCTACACGAATTATGGTCTTCACAACACGAATATCATGCGTCATGTGATAGAAATAATTACCTATAGTGAATGGATTATGAGGAACACTTCTAGGCCGTACTATCAAAAATCCATAGTACATGTAGCGGCCCAAGTACTGTTAAGAATGTCACGGAACTTTCGATCATTGAATGTTTACGACCATCGCAGAACTTACGATCATTGTATAACTTACGACTATCGCATAACTTACGATCACCGTAGCTTACGACCATCACAGAACATAGGATCACTGTATAGCTAACGACCATTATAGAACTTACGATCGCCGTATAGCTTACGACCATCACAGAACTTACGGTCACCGTATAGCTTACGACCATCACAGAACTTACGACAATTGTGTATCACACGAATATTGTGAATCATTCTACTAACGCACCAAGTTGAAGCATTCTACGAGTCACCGAGCACACGGTTAGTGCAGAACTAACGGAACTTACCACATCACAATAAAAATGTTTGAACATCTCGTCCTGAGTGCCCACGCAGAGCGCGGCCATCAAACATCAAAGGCCGGCGGCCACGGCGACCAATGGAGGACGCTATTGGAATTTATTGGCCGTGAGGAACAACCCGCACACTCAGAGAAATAAGTGAGTTTATGTCCAAATGCACTTTTTGCCTCTGTGTGGGTCATCCTGACACACGTTTGCCCCGGCAAGTGGTCGTATCAGTGCCACGTCCGTTCTCTGTTATTGATGTGAGTTTGATGGTGTAACACACTTTGGATAATATGACTCATTTATTTTCCGCGGTGCAGGTTTATGCTCCTAACAATTGCCATCGATAGACCTACCGCCGTAAAAAATTACGATACCGTAAGGCCGTAAGGCTGAGGCTCATGAAGAACTACGATGTCGTAAGTCTGGGGTCAGGTGCTTAAAAATTATTACGCAGTTGTTTTCACAACAATCCGAAGACTGGCCAATCGCAGTCGTCAATCGCCTAGAATTTTCAAGTCATTTGTGAACTGCAAAGAGGAAACAATAAAACAACTATAATATTGAACAGCTCATTACAGTAACTTTACTACTGTACAGCGTACCATAATAACTGTACGTAATGAATATGTGGGGATTACAAATGTGCACCGTCATCATTAATAGCAGAGCGAATTAATTTTTCCCCTTTTTTTAAATATCAAACTAGTTTCTAACCATCCAAACTACTTAAAAGTTGACTATTTCTTCCTTCTTTGGTTTTATTAGATGTTTTCTCACTTCAGCCATTCAGCCATGTCCGCCATTTTTTGTAGTAAGACTTTGAACTGCTTCAATTATTTGCACAGAATATGTATTATTTCTTTATATTATGTGCTTCCATTGATTTATTCAATTATATTTGTTAAGTTTTTTTTTACAAGTGCAAATTATAAGTTCAGACCAAAATGCGTAACACTTGAATGTTTGGCAAATTCTCGTCTATAGCCTCCTCGCCTTTATTATTGCTTATACTTATAGCGTTACAGAACCTACCCTGATATACATAATCCTCATGTATAGCTCTACGCAATGTATTCACACAGATGCTTGTGTGTAGTGTTTAGCTTGCCGTAGTGAGTACTGCCTTATAAAAATTGTACGGACTTAGTATATTCCTAATGATTGTATGTAATGTGCAGTGCTTTTGAAAACTTTTTTAATATGCAGTGCTGCCAAACAATTATAATTAATAGATATCACAATCTAATAATTTTATGAAATAGACAGCGCTCCATGAAAATTGTTTGCTTTTCCGATAACTTTCTGCAGTATACTGAGCTCTCTCCTTTCTATATCAACTGTATGTACGTATATCAGTATATGTATGTGATACTGGCAAATGTATCGGTGTCACCATATGATATAATATATGATATACTAAGGTTTTTGCTAATATCTTCATTATAATAAAATTTTATGATATATTAATACGATGAGCTTCTTTATTACAGCAGTCTGCAATAACTGTAATGTGATTGGCAAACTTTTTCAGTGGCCGATCAGTAATCCTTTCTATTATATTTAGGAATCAAATCAATTCATTGAATGCACATATTGCACTTTTTTACAGTTAGCCCATCAAAGAGTCGTTTTCTGTCATTTTCGTTTTCTCTGATTTCAAATAAGAGGAGCAACTATTCTATCTTGTATTATCTTATTTAATGATGAAACTTACTGTTATGTGCGATCTAAGAATTTGGCTTGAAGTCTAAGCTCCTATTACAGTGAAAGACATTGGTATTTCTTTGACGAGGTGGCGAGAGTAGGGATGTCAGACATGAGTGTGTGAAACCCTCACAGATGTCCGCGCACACCAATCCCCTCTAACAACCCTCACTGCGGTGCCACAACCTCCCTTTCTTTCTCCTTACCCATGCTACAAGCATCGACGCACTTCATGCCAGTGTCGCTCTATCGTTACGAGCTAACTATTGGTCTGAATTGGTCTATGCACATCCAAGTTGTATTCTGTTAATATAATTTGTTCACTTTATTTATCACAAGTTAAATAAAATATGTTATTCAGTTGAAAGAATGGGTATCAAAGCCTAAATTATTTTTTGCCATGATGAATTTTACAATAATCACGTCCTTGCTTGAACCGGAAAAATTGAATAAATAACATGGAAAAAGATTTAAAATGACGGCACATCATTATGTTTTATGCTTATTTTTTTAAGATCGCGCGATCGCGCTGTAAATAGCAAAGAATTTGCTGGCAGTAGTCAAAGCTCATTCATTACATGCTGCACTGTTGTGAGCTTGTACGGTGGTCCAGCCCAACACGGCTGCGCTAGCAGGCATTCCTACGGTATCGCGTCGGCCGAACGTAAGATAACAAGCCCTCACGCGTCTCGGCAACAAACTCGAGCAAGGTCGCTGTGGAGTTCGGGCGGCTTTGAATACAAACCTTAACAATCTTCTACCTCTCCAATCGATCTGAAATTTTGCACACTTGTGTAAAGTTGGAGACAATGCATGAGTCAATTGACAGAATTTATAATTTTAAAAATAAAAAAAATTTGTATTTAAAAAATTTTTAAAGTAATTTTGTCTTCTGCAAATCTTATAATCAATATTCAACACATTTCTACCTGTCCAATCGATCTGAAATTTTGCACACTTGCGTAAAGTCGGAGGCAATGCATGAAACAAATGACATAATAAACAAATAATTTTAAACATTTAATTTTTTTAATATTTAAGTAAAAATAAAATAAGAATTTCATTGTTCATATGTAACATCGGACACCGGCCTCCTTAGAAGTGGTTGCTTAGAAAGTAGTTTTCTAAACGCATGTTTCTAAATAGTAAAAAGATAGAAATCTGCTGATTATACTGTTCTTTGCTCCGTATTCTAAAGATAATTCCCATCAGTTGAGACGTCGCGCAGTTCAGACGCCACGAGTCAATATATGGTCCAGCGTGCCGATGGCTGGATGGCATTAGGGTTGTCGCTAGCGCTAACCTCAGCGCACCGGACACACCCTTTTCTACAAGAGCCTTCTTCTATTTGTCACTGGCAGGCTGGAACGTCATTTATCGCCATACTCGTGGGAACCAAAATGGAATCCTAAAATAAAAAAAAAAACCGGCCGGAAAAACAATGAAGACTGAAAGCGCTACACAACGGAAAAGATTGGACAAGGAAAAACCAAAACGCCGGGATAAATTAGCGATGTAAGATGATGATGCAAAGCGCGCTCGACTTGAAAGGTATATAGAACACCGAAAAAGAGAAACGAACGAGCAGCGTTTTGCACGATTAGAGAAAGAGTGCACCCGTCATTCGCAAGCTAGACACCTGACCAGTATGAAGTACGCATATCACATGACAGATTGAACGTGTCGCAAGCTAGAGCTGCAGAAACACCAGAGCAGTATGAAGCACGTGTATCACAAATCAGATTGAACGTGTCACAAGCTAGAACTGCAGAGACACCGTAGCAGCACGAGGCTCGATTACAAACTATAAGAAACAGTAGAACTGCCGAAACACCATAGCAGCATCAAGCACGACTCGAGTGACAAAAGCAGCGTGACATGCTCCTACGCTCAGATATTGACGCATTCGAGACGGCTATCAATACATTCTGCGATTGCATCTGCCAAGTCTGCACCAAAAGATGCTACCCGAATCAGATCGCAAGCTGTCGCGCAGGTGCAGGAGCTACGACATACTTAGCTGATGAATTGAAGACCTCCGATATACTCAACGTCTGCCATAGATGCAAGACTCATCACCAGCAAGAAGACAACATCACCACCGAAAGCATACTGGAACACCCTCGATCCAGGCGATATTCCAGAAATAATCAAGATACTTACGCAATCCGATCAACGACTACTATCCAGAGTGATCCCATTCGTGAAGATCATCAAGTTCACCGGACTCTTTGCACAGTACGGATTCCGTGGCCAGGCAGTGCTCTTTGCTCAAGACATCTTCGAAGTTACTGAAAAGCTACCGAATATGCTACCGCGATCAACGGAGGAAGCTGGCATTGTAGTCATGACAGAGCATTTAGACAACCTGAACATTACTCGAGATCATACGATCTCTAGAGATCGAGTTTATGATTCATTAACCTGGTTGATTCCTGACAATCCTCTGTACAGGATGTTACCATCGATCGTAATGTCCAAATCAATGACAACGATTTGATTTGGGTTGTGGAGCCAGAACCAGAACAAGACAATGTCAATCAAGAACGCAGTGCATTTATGCCAATCGAGGAGGTTTCCAGTATCGTGCGAGCTTCCTGGCACCAAGGAAATGAGGGCATATTCTCTTCTGATAATACTGGAGTCCAGTGCTGCGCTATTGCCTTAGCTAACATCGTCAGAGCCGCAGTTCTACCACCAAGCACATGGAACACAATTACTCTCTATCAGAATATGGTTGAAGGTCATGGAATGTACGAATCCACAAGAATACTATCCGAATGAAACCTTGATGCCTACCCCATCGATGCAAATGTATATCTATCAGTACGTAATTTCGACTTGGTCAAAGGAGACTTCATAATGTTCAACAACAGTTTCAGCATTGATTATGATGAAGATCAGCTATACTTCGGTAGTCTGCAAGACGATGCAAATAATGGAATTATCGGAACAACCTTGATGGCAGCTCTTGAGACATTATTCATAATTCATAATTGCGGAATACTAATAGGGGACTCGAGATCATTAGGAGTTATACACTACGACGACAAGTACTACTTCGCAGACTCACACTCATGCGGCGCTAAGGGAGCTAAGGCGGCTAATGGAAGAGTGTGTGTGATTGAGTGCGACAACATTCAGGAACTCACTCGAGTATGCAAGCGGGTCACACGCAAACGTAAATACCATTCACACTTGACTACATCGAGGTTCATCCCAACAATGATATCATCATTATAGAGGAACACATGAGAGAACACATGAAAGTTCCAGTTCCAGTACAGCGATTTATTACACAGCCTGTCCAACCATCTGAAGTTACTGTGCAGACATCTGTAATGGCTCCAATCGACTCTGCACAACCAGATGTCGCAGATGAGCTGGAAGTGTCTTGGAATGTGAACGAAATTAGACGAAAGACGCGTGACAACATTGTGAATGAGGTGCAGGAGTTGAAAGCTGAGGAATTCGCGCGATACTACCTGTTTCCCTACGGTATCAATGGAATAAAGGAGCAAAGGCCATTAAAAATTACTCTAATTGACTACTTCCAATATCGAATACTTGGCAGCGACACGAGATTCCAAAGAAATGACTACCTCTTCGACGCCCTGTCAATGTTCGAATATTACAGAGTCAAATCAACAATTTCAGCATGTGGAAAGAAGATTGATGGGCGAGACGGACAAGTTAAAGATCCCCACCTCTACAGTAAGAACCTTAGAGGATCGTCGGCATATTGACGAACAGCGCTGAATGAACTATTAACGCAAATTAGATGCCTCGGACCGCCTCCCTACTATTTCACATTCAGCTGCAATGACCTGAACTGGCTAGACATGACAAAAGCCCTGCTGATAGCCGATAGAAGACCTAACGAATACCTTAACACACTTGACATGTTCACAACACAGGCACTGTTACAAAGATATCCAGTAATAGTGAGCAGTCACTTTATGATCCGAATCAACGCTTTGATGAAATTTATACAAGGCAATACAGAGATATTCGATGGACAAGTCAAGGACTTCTGGTGGCGAATTGAATTTCAGAACAGAGGCAGCCCTCATCTACACATGGTGCTGTGGATCGAAAATCATCAATCATTCAATGCACCAGAAGTAATTAAAAGTTGGATCGTGTCTGTACGTGCGAAATGCCCGAAGAAGGGCATACGAACTAGTCAAGAAATGTCAAGTCCACCGCCACACACAAACCTATAAGAAGAATTGTCCATCGTCAAACAACTGTCGATTCAGCTTCTCTCGCCAAGTGTGCTCAGAGACCAAGATCATCGCCCACTCATCAGATGAATACGTTCGAAGTGGAGGAAGAATATGTCTACTCAAGAGACGACAACAAGACAAATGGATCAACAACTACAATACAACTCTTCTGAAGCTGTGGCAAGACAACATGGACATTCAACCGTGCGGATCAAATGAAGCAATAACATTCTACATCGAAAAGTACATGTCTAAGGCAGAACCAACTGAGCTCGATGCCAGCGTAGCCCAAGCAATACAGTAAATCTGCTGCGAACTGATCATCTGTGATAGCATTGTCAACTACTTCTTCTTCCTGGTCGTCGGCAAGGGGTGGTGCTTGTTCGAGTATTTCGAATGCATGGACTTGATTGAATGCATTCTCCAATTGCTGATCTCGCTCTCTGTATGTCTCCATTTGTCGATTAGTTTCCTTCAATCGCTCTTCTCGTGCTAGGAATGCCTTTTTCGATGTGTCGTAGTCTTCGTTCAATTCTCTTTCTTGACGATATGGCATATACTGAAGGAGACTGTAGTAGTAGTTTTCTGGATCATTTGCTGCTATGAAGAATGGGACTCGGACAACTGCAGGGTCATTTCGGACTACCATTTTCGTGTTATCTTTGAGCGTGATTAGTTTCCTTCTTCCGCCGCTTTCTGGCTCAGTCTCATACGCGTCTTCATCAATGCCCTCCTCGTTATCACCCTGCTGCTTCCTTTAATGAGGCTCGAAGAGCATTGCAAAATCAACTAAGCTAATATTGTCGAAGTCATAGTCGGGATGTGCATCTGGTCTTTGCTCGTAGCGATCGAAGATATTCTTAGCATATGCTGGAGCAAGTCCTTGTTCATTGAACTGAAGCATTCTGTAGCGTTGCTCAGGCTTGCGTGTGTTCAGGAACATGACTTTTCTTGAGCTGTCTCGCATCTGAAGATGACACAGAAGATATAGGCATTCACACGCCGATACTTATCGTTCATTTAGTAACCGCATGCATATCTTGAAAAGCTTTTGTGAGATGTTCTCTTCATGGCGGCACAGCGAGGAATGAATATGAGACAACGAGAAATATTCGCAAATATAACTCGCAGCATTCAAGAACAAATGGATGGTAATACAAACCGCGAGAAGTTATTCATCACAGGAGGTGCCGGAACTGGAAAGACATTTCTGTTCAACCTACTCAAGAACCAAGTCAATGGACACTATTGAAAACAGGCCGTTAAAGTAGCAGCGTTAACTGGCGTTGCAGCACGATTAGTAGGCGGACAGACATTACATAGCCTACTGAAACTCCCTGTTCAGAAGACCGCAAGAGTCAACAGTAACATACCACATCTCACAGGCAACTTCCTACGCACAATGAGACCACAATGGAAAGATGTGGAGTTCTTCTTCTTATGGGAGATATCCACGTGGAGATATCCACGGTAGTCTATGAGATACTCTGTATGATAGACGCACGCCTGAAAAAAGTCAAGAACAACGAAGAGCCCTTCGGTGGTACCAATGTCATAGTCTTCGGAGATCTGATGCAGCTCCCTCCAATTGGAGCTCTTCCATCAGGTGTTTTATCAGCCATAACTTATGGTACCAGCTACACATCTATGGCACATTTTCAGACTAATAGAATTGACGCAGAATATGCGACAGCAAGGCGATACTACGTTCATCGATGTACTGAATGCGATAAGAGTCGGAGAACTTGAAGCATATCACATGGGCGTACTGATGGGAAAAGTCAGTAAAGAAACCACTGGAGAGTTCTCCATAGAACGAGCACTGCGCATATATCCGACAAAGAAGCGAGTCGAAACACACTCACAACTTAGACTCGAACACTTCAGAGCCAAAAATACTGAAATGTTCAAGATCAAGGCCCAGGACATGCTTTTTGACTATAAAAGAAACACCGAGAATGTTGATATGCAGAAAATCACACCGACCGATATCAACAACACAACTGGCCTTCCCAATGAAATCGAAATCTTCGTGGGAGCAAAGGTCATGCTACGGTCAAACATTGACGTCACAAAGAGCTTAGTGAATGGCACAATAGGATTCATCACTGAAATTATATGGCCACTATTCCGTAGAGCTCAAACGTACGATACAGACATACCATTTCTACGAATTGACTTCGGTAATGATGGCACTCACATCATTCAGCCAATATTGAAGCAATTCCCTGCCAAATATAGCTACGGAACAATGGAGAGAAGAATGCTCCCAATTATACTGTCATGGGCCTCTACTGTACACAAGATGCAAGGAAGTACAGTAGAATACGCAGTGATTTATCTAGGATCAGCAATATTCGAAAGTGGACAAGCATACGTTGCACGAAGCCGAGTAAAATCTCTAGACGGCTAACAAATTGAAGACCTAGACTGTGCAAAGTTAACGGGAAAGAGACCTTGCAATAACCTAGCGTTAGCAGAAATGGACCGATTGAGATCACTGCCCTAAACAAAACATCGCCAATTAAAATCATGAGTCAGAACTCAGCCACTGTATATCTCTCTAGAAAAATGAGATCGTGAAGTAAATCAAAGGAGTTATGACATGATAAATCAGGGCCACGAGAACGTTCTCACCATAGTACAGTATGGAAGCATAGTACTGTGGATGTGCTAACGGACAAGCTCTATTGGGGAATATAACAAAGACTGAACTGAATCTCATAAAAGTACACTCGGATCGCACTATAAAAGATAAGCTCCACGGACACTAATTGAACACTATCTGACACTAAGGCCATTGAACTATCCACGTTGCAATCATATTGATTGTTCATAAAATATCGATTATATATTAAAAATAACTAATTATATAAAAAATTAGGAATTCATTATTCATGTGTTAAATCGGAAACACTGACTTCTCTAGAAGTGTTGTCTTTGAAAAGTACTTTTCAAACATATATAATTACAAGACTTCTCGTTAACTTCACTTCTTGTTTGTCTGTCTGCTCCAAATCTTATAATCAATATTTAACACACTTTTACCTGTTCAATCGATCTGAAATTTTGCACACTTGCGTAAAATTGCAGACGATACATGAATCAATTTGCAGAATAAATAATTTTGAAAATTAAAAACACATTTTTTATTAAAAATATTTTAAAATAATTTTCTCTGCTACAAATCTTATAATCCATATTTAACACACTTCTACCTGTCAAATCAATCTGAAATTTTGCACACTTGCACAAAGTCAGAGACAATGCACTAATCAGTTAACAGAATAAATAATTTTGAAAATTTACAAAATTTTTATATATTAAAAAAGTTTTGAAAACTAATTTTAAACCAATACTAAACCAACTGAACGACAAACAAACAAACCTCAAATGACTTGAAACAAGACTTATGTTATGAGAAAAGCTAACACTGTTTGAAATAAATATATACACAATTAAAACATTTTATTACCATTCATTGCATTCATTTAATTATTTTATATATAGTTTTATAATTGTAATTATTTCGTTTCTAGTTATAAATTCACACATTTTATTTTAAATTCTTATTAAATAATTTAATTAGAATACTCATATTAGGGTGAAAAATCTTTATAAATGCCTAAAAGATCAATACAATCTCAACCAACCCTTCTTATATAAGCTAGGTAACATATGTAAACTGTATAATGTAATTAAAATATAACAAATAGTCAAATAGTTAAAGACTACTAATAGCCTTATAAGAATTAGCTAAGCTGCTAGCTATGTACAATGTATTGCAACACTTGATGCCTCTGTACCAAAAACATACAATTCATTGGAACATAATAGACAATAAAGGCAAGCGGTTTATATTCCAATTTGTCATAGTACATTTATACTAAACCACGAATAACAATACCTCAAAATAAATTAAAGACTGCCCCTCAAAATATTTAAATATATGAAAAATCTAAATAATAAAAAATCATGGTTTTTTATACAAAAATCAAATGATATTATCACATAATGTAATCAGTGTGATTTACTCATTGCCAACCCTGATTACTAGCAAATTTATTTGCACATTTAGCAGGATTTAACACATGCATCACTCACATAGATATCAACTACACTGACAGTCATCTGTCTGAAAAAATAGTAACTATTTTTTGCACAGCTTGAATTTCTGCCTCTTCTGCTTTTGAAGGCAATTGCAGTAAAGGTAAATCTCTTCAACTCATGTTGGAAGTCAATTTTTAGAGACAGCATAAACACCACATAAATTACCCACAGAAATAACTTCAATTCAAGTGTTTTCTCATCAGTTTGTAATGTTGTAAATGTTAGTAAAAATCACTACCTACTTTACTTTATCATTACAATGTAATAGCATTTGGGCTAGCCAGACTGCAAAGTAAGCTAACATAGGACAAGGTTACCAATTAATCACCCTAATGACACCAAGGCATGATTGTAGTGGAGGGTGGATGTCAATTATTCTTCTACATGACAACAATTCAAGTTAATATGTCTGAAAAGAATGAATGATACAGATTGTAGTGAATTACAATTGATGCAAGTAATTAGAAAATGATAATCAATGTCAAGTCCTCACACAGCTAAAAAATATGAAAATTAGAAATGATTGCTACTGCACATAATGTTACTTTGATGCTAGACAGGTAAATAATGTTACTTTGATGCTAGATAATCTATCATGCCAAAATTTAGAGATTAACTTGAGGCGTTCATGCTATGACTGAATAATGAACAAACATTTGGGAAATTAGCAGGGTTGGCGATTTTTTTTATTTTTTTTTTTAAATCAAAAAAATCAAAAATCAATGATTTTTTTTATTTTTTTCATGATTTTTTTTATTTATTTGATTTTTTTGATTTTTTCAATTTTTTTGTCTTTTTGATGTGTTATTTTTTATGTTGCAATTAGCCTACTAACAATAACAGTATATGGATCATAATGGATGGCTAAAAAGGGCACTTATTTTCTTTAATAATGGCCAACAGGCCAAGGTGGTGTTTACCACTTAGGGATTTTTGGGTAAACAATTATTGGTATTATGTCTATTCATTAGCTTTGTAAAGTTTGTATGGAGCAAGGTAATAAGCTAAATATTGACCATTTAACTGGCTTCAATATAATAAAACACTTCAGGAATGCAGATCTTCTAAACATTGAAGGGTCACATAACAGATAGGTAGCTGATAGCACAGTGCACAGCACTATCAATAGATCCACTAGTTTTATGTCCTAAAAATCTACCAGACTCTACCCTCTATACACACCGACTAGTAGTGACTGTAGCTGATAGCACAGTGCACAGCACTATGAATAGATCTACTAGTTTTATGTCCTAAAAATCTACCAGACTCTACCCTCTATACACACCGACTAGTAGTGACTGTAGCTGAGAGCACAGTGTACAGCACTATCAATAGATCTACTAGTTTTATGTCCTATAAATCTACCAGACTCTACTTTCTATACACTCTGACTAGTAGTGACTGAGTGCCTGACTGCACTGTTCCCATTTAATCAAGACCAATAAACCAATACTAAACGTAAACTGAACAATAACCAAACAAACCTTATACGACTTGAAACAAGACTTAAGTTATGAGAAAATCTAATACTGTTTGAAATAAACATGTGCACAATTCAAATATTTTGTATCCATTCACTGCATTTAATTATTTTATATATAGTCTTATAATTGTAATTGTTTCGTTTCTAGTTTTAAATTCACATATTTAAAGATTGAAATTAAATATTTTAATTAGAATACTTGTATTAGGGTGGTAAATCTTTCTAATTGCCTCAAAGGTCAATACAATCTCAACCTCTCAATATACAGGGTGGGGGAGAACCGATTGAGCAGTTTTGAGGTAAAATTAATGAGTAATGGAGGTACATAAAGAAGAAAGTTTATTTTCCTAGAAGTTAGCATAACATACCATTTAGAATACTTATGTTTTGAAAACAATATCTGGAAGATGGGGGCTATTAGCTGCAACACACTGTTGGAGTCGTTTTCGGAGGAGGGAGTAACCGTGATAGTGAATTCCGATTGCTATGCTGCAATGTTGCAAAATTTCTTGCAGCCCATGATGGGAAACATTGTTGAAAATGAAGCATTGCAAGACGTGTGGTTCCAGCAGGATGGGGCTACAGCTCACACAGCCCGAATGTCACCCAATGTTTTGAAACAAATGTTTCCCAGAGGTCTGGTGTCTCTGAGGGGTGATTTACACTGGCCTGTGAGGTCACTTGATTTGAGCATTTGCAATTTCTTTCTTTGGGGACATCTAAAAGAGACATTCAGAAGTTGCCCTCACACCCTACCACAGCTAAGGGGACGGATTATTGCAGCAGAGGTTATGGCCATACCTCGCCATATGTGTGAACGTGCTGTAGGAAACTTCCGAGAACAAATCCAACAGTGTGATGCAGCTAACAAACCCCATTTTCCTGATATTGTTTGCAAAACATAGTATTTAAATGGTATGTTATGCTAATCTTGAGGAAAATAAACATTCTTCTCTATGTACCTCCATTACCTACTCTTTTATTTCGCCCCAAAACTGTTCAATCAGTTTTGCCCCACCCTGTATAAGCTAGCTAACACATTTAAATTGTATATTGTAATCAATATATAACAAATAGTCAAATAGTTAAAGACTACTTATAGCCTTATAGGAATTAGCTAAGCTGCTAGCTACGTACAATGTATTGCACACTTGATGCCTCTGTACCAAAAACATTCCATTTATTGGAACCTAATACACACTAAAGGCAACAAGTTTATATACCAATTTGTCATTTATAGTACATTTATACTAAACCATGAATAACAATACCTCAATATAAATTAAAGAATGCCACTCGATATATTTATATATATGTAAAAATCAAAAAATCAAAAAAATAAAAAAAATCATGATTTTTTATAAAAAAATCAAGTGATTTAATCACATGATTTAATCATTTTGATTTAATCATTGCCAACCCTGGAAATTAGGGACTGATAATTTAGTCTAGTAATTTGAGTTGCATATAACAAATGATGCAACAATTATAATAAATAAATGCACAAAACAAGCAACATTGGACATGGGTTTGACACAATAATGCAAGTGAAATCATACAGGTTAGACAAGAACTGCATAACCATCATGTCTATGAACACTTGTAACATAAAGTTTTCTAAATTATAGTAGGGTTGTGCTTAAGTAATGCAGATAAATAAGGCAAATGGTTGAAGGAGATGTGGAAAGTAACATAATTAAGAAATATATAGATATAAATTATCCAAAAGAGCTTCACTTACTTAACAGTATTGCAGGGTTAACTTGATGCATTAAGCTGTCATAGCAGTATTTTAGTTAATGACATAAACTTGCTTTTAATAAAATTTTTCAAATACCTCTGTTCCAAAATGACATGGAACAGAAGGATTTATCATGTATGAAAGTTTAATTAATGACACAGATGGCTTGAGTGGCCAAAAAAGAAATAATGCCTTCCAGCAACAATATACTATCAAAATATGAATTTCTTATGCAGACACCCTTGAAATGAATCCACTTCAAAGTATTTCCCAAATGAACTTTTACAAGAGGTGGTGCAAAGCCATTGGAAATTGCAAAAATATTGAATTTAGCTCCTTTTCGAACTTAATGTTGAATTTACTAAAGTTGAGCTGAATTGTGGAGCTGGTACTGCTGCATAAATATTTAATAATCAATTATAAATTAGTAAATCATGTATGGCATAAATTGACTGATGCTATGAGGTTTTTAGCCTCATTTGCAAGTTAACTCGCACATGATTCTCTGCCTCCCCCCAAACCCCCCCCCCCACCCCCCCCTAGGTTAACTGGAGGATTCCAGTCATGTGGATCTCTGTAAGTCTGTAGCCCATTTTTTTACTATTATTGTCTCGGAATAATATTAGAAGAATTTAGTGGCATTTTATTCATTAAAAATCAATACTTACCTATTTTCAGGTAGAGATTATATTCTTATTTAATTAGGATATTAAAATCTAGAATGACTGGTTTCTAGCATGTCCACAAGGATAACAGGTCATGATCTTGATAGTTAGTTGTTTGTTGAACCTTGCAGCATCAGACAGAGAGTGTTCTTACTATGTCAACGTGTTTAAAATTTCCATTGTGGAACATGGAAATAACAATTATAGCCAATAGACACACAAAGCAAAGTGTGTTTATAATATTAAGAAAATTTATACCTAACATAAGTTGGGTTTGAATTCAAACAGAAATTATAGTTTTTCTTTGATGCTTGGTGCAGAAATTGGGATAGGTTTAAGAATTTTCTGTTGGGAAAGAAAAGTAGGTAGCACCATTGCAACAAGTCTCTCTTGAGGACCAACAATCAATAATATTATGAATAGTTACATATGTGACAAATTTATTAACAGGGAAAACAACCAATGCACTCTAGGGAAAAATCATATCCATCAACAGAACTTGTGTCTTGCAAATCAGCCTTCTATCTTTGATTAAAATAAAAACACCATGCGCTCTTCCTTTTTCATCTATCTTGGAATGTAGTTGTCCTTGGAAAATTTTTCTTGCACAATGGTCTTAACCCATTAGAGCCTAGTGACAACTTTACTTGCCACCTAAAAAAAATGTTTGTATCATTCATAATAAAAGGTTAATTTTAGTTTTGTACTCCTACAAAAACAATTATAAGATTATATATAAAATAATTAAATGCAGTGAATGGATATAAAATATTTGAATTGTGCACATGTTCATTTCAAACAGTGTTAGCTTTTCTCATAACATAAGTCTTGTTTCAAGTTGTTCGAGGTTTGTTTGGTTGTCATTCAGTTCATGTCTAGTATTGGTTTATTGGTCAGAATCAAATGAGAACAGTGCAATAAGTCACTACTAGTCGGTGTGTTTAGAGGGTAGAATCTGATAGATTTATAAGACATAAAACTAGTAAATCTATTGATAGTGCTGTGCACTGTGCTATCAGCTACCTATCTGTTATGTGACTCTTCAATGTTTAGAAGATCCGCCTCCCAAAGTGTTGTTGTATATTGAAGCCAGTTAAATGGTCAATATTTAGCTCATTATCTTGTTCCATACAAACTTTACAAAGCTAATGAATAGACTTATCAATAATTGTTTACCCAAAAGTCCCAAAGTGATAAACACCACCTTGGCCATTCTTGAAGGCCATAATTGCCCTTTTTAGCCATCCATATACTGTTATTGTTAGTTATCTAATTACAACACAAAAAATAATTATTTGAAAAATACAAAAAAGCTGAAAACATCAAATAATAAAAAAATCATGGAAATAAAAAATCATAGATTTTATTTTTTTTTATTTTTTAAGGGGAGCGTCTTGGTCCAAAATCGACAATTTCGGCTTTTCCTGTTTTTAGCCTCATCTTAAAGCTGACATTCTGACCTATCCAACGGTACCAAAACCATTTCTGTACGTTGATTTATGCGTTCACGACAGATCCCGAAATGGAGGGGGGTGGGGGAGTTGTTTCACATTTAAGATGGATAATAATTCCCGCAGTGCTCTATAAATCACTTATCTACAGACACTCAGCTCCAGTAACCTTGCTGCAGTCGTACGGGGTGGTTATTGCACCGTCGCTCGTACCATCCTTGACAGAAATTGAGCTCCAGTATCGTCTAGTCTCATTCTTTGCAGTGTTGAATGCCGATTTCGAGGTGCCCGGGACTTTGTTGGGCTCTGCTGAACATTCACACTTATTGTCACTGGAAACCTATTAACTCCTACAGTTTCGACGCTACAGCAATGAGACATATACCATTCGATTCGCAAAGAAAAGATCTACAAATTGTTGTAGGCGTTTTTCTAATTTCGTTATAGTTTGTATTTTATTTTGCAAAAAGGGAATGGGGTAAAATCGAAAAATTTCCGAAAAATTTACAAAAAATGCTCCCACACCCACAAAATTGGAAATTTCAAAAAACGCCTACATCAATTTGTAGATATGGTCTTTACGCATCGAATGATATGTGTCTCGATGTTGTAGCTTGAAAATCCTAGGTCCGCTGATATTTCTACAGTACCCTCTTTTTTGTCCGTTTTCTAATAATTTATCGTTTTCTTTCATTTTTTTCGAAAAACTCACATGAACAAAAAAGTCTTAGAATTGCGTTTTACATACGTGTATTAAATTTCGAAGTGATCCATCCGTAAATAAAAAAGTTTTTTTTGGACCAAGACGCTCCCCTTAAAAACATCACAAAAATGATCAACCCTGGCCTCAGAATAGTGTCTGGTTATCTACAGCAGACCACTAGATAGTGAAAGAAGTAACAAAGTATGCAAACTGTCAACACAGCAAAGGAAGGACTGCATGAAAATGCCAATTATGCACTATTACTCTTCACCCAGGGTTCATGAAAGTTAATCACGCAATGTTTATTCTTCTATGCCACAATGGCGATCAATGATGTTTACCATTATAAATGTTATTCTCCCATTTTCTCATGACTTTATCAATGATTTAAATACTGAATGGATGTATCATTATCATTCCAAAATATTCATTCCATTTCTTCAATTTACTTATAGCAAATTTAGTTCTATTGGCACTAGTCAGTATCATAACCATACATAGAAGTTAAAATTTGTTATCTTACTGCCGAGTGGCGACTTTAATTGCCATACCATATTTTAGCATTCATTTAGAATTTCTGTCAAATGGATGTTTTACTAGATTTGTAACAAAAAAAGTATTCAAACTGAAAATTATTTAATTTTTCACATAAAATAATTCTAGACTTTAATGGGTTAAATAGCTTAGCAGATAATTAAATTGTATGTTGCAGCTTTGAGTTTTCCTATTTACAAAATTCTGTTGTTTCACAGTAAAGGTATTATATACTGCAGAATAAAAAAATTTCATGATAAATTCAAAAGATTAATATATAACCATTTGCTAATAACTTGATATTTCTGTCAAATTGCAAGGCTGCAATGAGAAGCAACAGCCCCAATCATGTTGATATTTGCTAACTTCATATTGACTGCTCTTCATTGACTGAAATTTATCATGAACCGTTAATTCAAATTATTGATGTACAGTAATCAAAAAAGGCTTGTTGCAAAGAGGCACCGTTTCATTAACAAGACTGTTATCAAAGGAGTCACAATTGTAGCAAGCAACATCATGGTTAAACACTCAAGGAACTAATGCCAGTTTCATAATAGAGTTCTCAACTTCTGAGCTTCTGGCATCAGGATTTGATAATTGATTGACATTGATGATCAGTAATTGGCTAGAATTGTTATTTCAATGTTCTTGCTCAACCAGCTGATGCGGTATTTTAAATACCTTGGCATGTTGGTAACATTCTTTCCATAATATTGTAAGGTTCAACCAACAACTAACAAACAAGATCATGACCTGTTATAGTCAAAAAGGGTAATAAGGGATGGGCTGGGTAAATCGTGACAGTTGTCATACATTTTGTACAATTTTGTAGCAGCAAAACTAATTTAGCAAAAGCTAAATTTCATTCTAATCAGAAACAATTCTCATGTCACATTAGTGGCTATTAGAGTCTTAGAACTTCCTCCACTGCTCTGTTGTTCTTGTCTTTCTACAGTGTGCTGCAGGTTATAGGGCTTCTTGTATAGCTATGCAGTGCTTTCTAAATTTACACCTCAGTTACCAATCAACACAGAACAGGGATACATACCTACTGATCTATATGGCACAATCAGTTAATTGTGGTAACACCTAAAACTACACATACATGCCAATTTAAGGTTGAGATGGCAAGGTTTAATGGCTTGAAAGATACTAATATTTAGGCCTGAAAGGCCTTACTCAGTTACTGAACAAGCTTGGCAGAATTCATAGTGAAATTTGAGATGGGTAAAATAGAACAGGTACACATATATTAAATTGGAATATCTTCAGCTAAACTTTTCTTTGATAAGTCAGCTGTTATTTATGGATCAAGCTAGTGACACAACTGATTAGTATTGCATATACGGTACCAACCATAATTCCTATTTCTAAAATTTCTACCTACATACCCAGTAATGGTCATACAATCAATATTCATAGTTTTATTTTGTTTGAAAAATTTAATTCCCCTATGGAACTCTTTTGCCACTTTAACTCATATGAAAGCATTTTATATTGATTAATAATAAATTTTTAATTAGTAGTAAATGTAGATATTTTCCACCCAGAAGGCTACTTTCATTTTAAAATTTTCCATTCCATAGAATTTGATTTAAAAAACTTTTCTCTAGAAATACAAGATAACACTGAAAATGTAAAAACAAATTTTTACTTACCTCCACATTCTCAGCATTTCTTGACTTCACAGCTTTGGTAATGATTGTGCAGTCTTGCACATCAAAATTTTCAAAGTTCATTGACATTCTGCCAATGAATTATTATTATTCATGCAGTCATGCTAGTTTAGAAATGAAGTCACAGTTGATCACTTGTTGAACCCTCACTTATCTATGGTTGCCAAATTACATTAACATAATTCATTTTCTATCTTGCAACTTTATTCTGCTCTTCACATATTCACAAGGAAGACGCAAGGAAGTTAGACAATCAGTTCAAGTAGGATATGCTACCATCACTCCTATTGTAGAGTTCTGAACTCTCCTAGGCGCTTGGGTAATTGCCACTTCCAGAAAGCCCACAAAGCAGAGCCAGCACAGACATGCATGCAATACAAAAGGCATGCATGCTTCATACCTGCTGACCAACATCATACTTAACACAAACAAAGAGGAAGTATTCTACCAAATCTTCAACCCCTAAATGCTGGCACATTTGACAGGAGTATATATAAGCCATGTCAAAAAGATAAGATATGAACAGACCCCAACATAAGCTAGACAAAGACAAATCAAAGCCACTACCGTACACTGTGGCTGGCAGCCACTGAGCCACTACACTATGACTGGCAACCCTGCAAGGCTGCAGCAAGATTATGAAGAAAAGAGAAGCAAGATGATGGCTCCCGACACTAGCCACCAGTGTAGAAACTACTCCTTATACTTGGGAGGTGCATAATAGGATAATCAGGAAAACAGTAGTAATACTAAACAGCAATTCACCATGCTGCAACTCAGGAGGTATTGTCCCAGCCAAAAAATTATGTACTGGCACTGCTGTGCATATTTTCTGAGGGATGTCTCCCCCACCAAGAACAAATGCAAAGTTCCAAGGATGTGAAAAATTTTCCAAGTTTGTGCAAAACTCCCTCCTCTGGTTTCTGCAGAGTGAATGCAGCAAGGGGAAATGACTAATAGTGTCCTCCAGGCTCCATATTGCAGCAGGGCACATACTATAATTAGAAAAATTGAACTGAGCCAAGTGGGCCTTCACACCTGAGACCTGATAGTGATGCCCATGGTTGAACTATATAAGGTTGACCACCAAGAAGTTCCGCCTTTCAGTTCAGCTTTCTTGTGTTGTTCTTTCATAGATCGAGAAACGTAAACAAACCCATCATTCCCATGACGGATTGGTTGACTGGTTTGAACGCATTTTGGTAATTGGTTGATGCCCGTAACGTCATTGAGATCAGTGACATCACAGGCAAAAAACAAGCTCCATCCGTGAAAATGAGCTTCTCATGGGTCAACCTTATACTAGTTCAACCATGTTGATACCAGCATGACCAAGACACCAAGTTGCAGACAAGCTTTAGCACATTCTGCAGAGTACAGAGTGTAGTAAAGATCCATAAACCACATAATCCACTACTGCTCCCAGGTCCAGCCTGAAGGCACCCGTTCCCGAGGCCTGGCACTTTTAGTTCTTGTGACCGCCAGGATGCTCAGTGTCATAGTGAAAAACCAGTGATTTTTTAGAATCAGTTCATTTTTAGTTTTCTCATTTGCCTAAGATTTAAGCCAAAATCTTATGTATGATGATGCTGGTATGAGGTATCCATTATCCAATAGGACCAATATCCATGATACTTTTCTGGTCTAGTGAGTAGTGGTCTACTTATAGGACTTGAAATTGAACTTGAAGAAGAAAATAAAAAAACTCTCTGCTTTGCCACTATGCTGAGTAAGTGTTACAAAAATTTGGATTTCATCAATCCTAGTCCCTGTAAGCCCAAAGTGGATCTTGCAGAGTGATCATTTGAGTGTGCAAGCAAGATGGAATTCTATAAATAATGGTTCATATATTATTTTTGATATACCAAGACCAGCTTCTCGATCCAACATGTTATTTGAGGCAAAAAATAATGAACTTCTTTAAGGCTTAAAAACACCATAAACACATATGGTATGGGTATGCTAAGCTTCTATAAAGTAATTATTTGGAAGTTGCATGCCTGCTGGGGCAGCTTTCACGCAATTAAAATTAGTCTTATGAAAAGTATTAGCCTACTCCCTTACTGTATTAGTTAGTTGGGGTGCGCAGCCGTAGACCAGCAAATAACGGCTCAAATCAGCCCTGGAGCCAACCTCAACCATCTAAATGCTATAGATATTGTCATCCTGGCACCTAAGCAGCTGTAGTCAATTGACCTATCTCCCCACACGAACTTTAAACCAACGCTGCTTCAGCACACATTACACAAGCTGCTACTCCACATAGTTAACGGTCAATACGTTATTCTCCAATGCTTTATAACCCATACCATCACTTCTTACACATGCTGTTATCCTAAGTGTCCGCTGACCAGGGTCGCCTGCCGAAGACCACGACTGCCCTGGATGTAATGGACCATCATGATTCCTGCCTTCCGGAACGTAGCCTTCAAGGGAGCGCTGCCGTAGCCCAAAAATTTGACTCTTAAATCAGCCCAAAAGCCAATGCCAACCATCTACATGCAATAGAAATCGTCAGTCTAATACCTATGCAGCTGTTCTTACTTGCCTTATCTCGCCACACCAGCTTGAAACAAGCAATGCCTCATCCCACAAACTGATACTACAAACGGATTACGCCCAATAGCTCCTACACCAATGATTTAAGCCCATACCATCACTTCTTACAAATGCCGTAAGCCACAGGGTCCGCAGACCGCACCGGACTGTTGCATCACCTTACCCACTTCGCAGGCGTAAGCCCAGCCCTAACGCTCACCAGCATCTTCTACCTCCACACTTACCCCATTCTCTCCACCTTTCCGCGATACCGCGAAGGGGTTAGGTTAGGTTAGGTTAGGTTTGGTTAAACGGGGTAAGCGTGGAGGTAGAGTTATGCTGGGGAAAAACAGCTGCGACGAACGGACGGGCTGGAGTGCTGGCTGTGTATCAACAGCGGTATGGCGTAGGGAGTTGCTTACCGAAAATCGTGATTAGGTTAGACGGCATGGGATAGCGCTGTTGGACTGTTTTCAATACGGCGTAGAGCGATTGTATTGGTGGATTACTTCTCATTAGCTCGCTGGTTGATTTCCATGAAGGGGATTTGTACTATTGGCTTTTAGCGTATAATCCCTTGGTCTACTCTGCCTTTTAGCAGGCTTACGCGCGGAAATGAGGATGAAAGATATGCTGGTCTTGGGTAATGCTGGCCTCTGGCATGCATCCCGTTAGTTGAAGATTTGGGGACGCCTGTCGGAGACCACCACTGCCGTGCTTCGAATGGACTATCATAATCCCTTCCCTGAAGAACGTAGCCTACAACACATCTTGACTATAAGTTGTCTGTAACATTATCAGCCGCACGCCACCAGACAGATCACATCCATTGAATTAGATCAATCTGCCAACAGGAAAATAAGCCTGGCGTCGTTTGGCCCAGCGTCGTCTGCCAACACGCGAAAAAATTTTACACCACCCGGACGGAGCGCGCCGGAGCCGTCCGTATCTGTCCCGTGTGTCGAATCAGCCCACGGTCGAACGGCCACGCGTTGTACGACGATAAATTTTGAAACAGAACTATGCTATCTGGAACCTAACCCAGATGCTGTGAGCTAAAAGTTACGTAATTTAGCGAAGCTGCAGAAGTCACTCGCCGGCGGACGATAGAGTTTGGAACAGAACTATGCTTTCTGAAACCTAACCCCGGATGTTGAGCTAAAAGTGACGGTCTGGTGGTGCACGGCAGGATGCATGCAGTTCCACTGGCGACCTGGGCTGGTTGGTCGCAGTCCGTTGTCCGCAAGTTACAGTTCGAGCTAAAGTCAGGGTATGAAGTGATGATTCGATGCAACGTTCAGTGGTACATAACCATTACTCTCTGGGCTATTCGCTTCAGAAAGTGGTGGCGTAAAGCTGCTAATATTTAAAGCAAAATGATGTCACGGGCTGGTTACCGACGGATGGCTTAATCCGCGGCTGATTGGTGGTCATCCGGAGATATGCTAGGCGTTCTTTTCAAGGCCGATTGGTGCACAAATTTGGTGGTGCACGGCTGGGTACCCGTGCACAATGCCACAATCTACTGGAAATCTGGAATTAACATGGTTGACGGTATACCACTATCATTCATATGTTTAGTGCAAGATAATGATTAATTATGTTATTTCTGATAGAGGTTTGAAATATTATCCGAAGCCTAAAATTTAAAAGAATTATTTTGTTACTTTGAATTGGATGATTTCAAAAGAAATATTCTAATGCGCATTCATGAAAGGCTTTTAAAATGAATCGAATGATGTTCATTTTTATCTATAATAGGGATTAAACAATTATGAATTCAGATATTATCCTTTAAATAAAAATATTTGCATTAAAACTTTTGGATGATGTGTCTACCGCAATATTTGTACAGCGGTATCAAGAGCCCCAAACCGATCATTGGATGGCCGTTAATATGTCGCATTTTTCTCCCCATTAAGGTGCCTGTACACAGGAACAGTACTGGCCGGCAATTCATCCGCCGCTTGAACTGTCCACGCTACTGTCCTCGTGTATTTGACCGTGTATTTTCAGCCGCTTCAGTGGCAAGTGCTGGCAGGTGCCCGAGACGCGGTCGAGAGAAACAACGATGTGTTTTTTTCTTCGCCGAGAAGAGGACAGTAGCGCTGATGCAGCCATGGTGTGAGTATTTGTGCCGCTCTTGTGAAGCGTCTTGGATCAAGAGGATCATGGCATGCTTGAACAATAATGGTACTAAGAAGAACCCAGCACAGTGGAGTCCAGATGATATTCAATTGTTCTCTGAGATATTCTAAGAATATGAATTAATGTGGAATGTTCGCCATTCTGGTTATCCCAACAAAATGAAGAAATAAACGAGTGTTTTTGAAACTGAAAGAATACCTTATTAGTCAGGGTTTAGTTGTTCCCGACGTTGCATTTTTTAAGGCTAGAATAAAGAGTATAAAAAGAACGTACAGACTCGAGTTGTTGAAGATGATCCCACTATCCATTTTCACAGACCTCACTCGAAGGCTTCTAAAGACGCACTGGCGGGCGCGAACGAGAAAATATCGGCACCTTGTACTGTCTTTGTGTACAGGCTTACTTGCAGGATAGTCACCAAGCGGCCGACATTTGCCGGATCTACTTGCCGCCTGCACTGTCCACGTGTACAAGCATCTTTACGGTCAATAGAACCTAAATAAACTTTGTTCGTTGAAAGCACGAAAAGCTTATATCATCCAGTCATGGGACTTAAATTCATACTCATAGGAGATCTTGAATTTGTGCACTGCGTTTACGCAGTTTGTAAAATTCTAAATAGGTACCAACTTATTCAATTCTAAAAGCGTCACGTCTATTGAATAAATAATACGGATCATGAATTTTTGCATCGCATTTCTGAAAATCATGTATTGCATTTATTTTAAATTAAAAACATTCTTTTACATCAAAAACAATGAATTTTTCTTACAACTCCTATGACGATTGATGATGTCACTCATATAACTATTTTAAATTTAACGATTTTGTCATTTCGAAGACTCCATTGACTACAGAACTTTAGTTTTCACAAGTGTATTCAAGAACAGTTTTTCAAATAGTAGGGACATTTCCATTCCCATATAAAAACGAGGTTTATAAAATGCTTACCAAATTCAATCATTGTCATTTAATTTAGAATGTATAGACGACAATTTTACTCTTGTTCCCACGATGCCTATTTGTACCAGCAGCAGCTGCAGAAATACGTGCCAAGCCCTTTCAAACCCATGGTTGAACTTTTGGTAGGAGGGACTTGGTAGGGTTATGGCTTTGGTATTTACTTAGCAGTGGTTGGAATGAAATGAGATTTTGCCATCCCTCCTCCTTTAATTGATAGATGGCATTATATCGAGTAGGTTTGAGTGAAGATCGTGAAGCTCAGATAGTTTATTGGGGTTGAAGAAGGAATCCGCCGATCAACACCTGTATCAGTGATGATCGTTAGAATCGACAAGACATGAACACAATGGAATAACAATATCAAAAGAATACGAAACACAAATTAGCAATTCAGTTATTACAGTTACATGAAATAATCTATTACTTTAAAAGAATTTAATTCTGGTGAAGGACTTAGCAGCTCACCCCGTATAGTATAGATGTTAACCCCACGGCCTCGTTTAGAAAATGACTTGGCTTTTCCGATGCGCGATTAGCAGATGGTTCTCAAATGATGCATCTTGGACAATATTTCCTGGTACGATTTATCATGAAGTGATTTCGACATTTATTAAACTTTCTTTCATTCAGTAATTACACGAGTGTTATTAGTGCTCAAAATTGATGATTAACTGACTGGATATTTTCATAATGGTTAATAAATGACATTGATAAAATCCGAAATACGTAATCGAGATCAAGATAATTAAGTAAGATATTGTTACAGAGGTCGATAATCACGGGTTTGAAGATTTAATAAGATTAATAATATATTGTGGCATTCAAGAGAAATACTAGTGCGAGATGAAAATTCGAGTCACTACAGACTTCCCTGGCGAGAACGGAGTTCCGTAGGAAATTTTTTGAATAGGTTATACAATGACATTCGTAAAATTAATGCACATAAAGAAAATCCAAATCTTTCATCCTGGTACTGAATTAACTGAGGCTAACTGTATAGCTTGTGTTTTAGCAATACATATATAGGACAGAGAGTTGGCATCAACGGCATAAAATCGAGATCATTGTTAGCAAAATCGTTGCCGATCAGACATAGTACATTGGACACGAAATCATGAATTTGTAGTTGTCGTCGAGTTTCAGTTTGTGGGTAAGGCAGCTATTAGACATTTCTTGGCATACATTGTGTATGACGTTAAACATCAGTAAGCTTTAAATACGAATGCATAGGCATTATTCTTTTAGAAACGCATATGAGGAGATAATTAATAGAGAATCGCGTTTCAGATGAGGTAGCATCGATAACATACAACCGAGGGATGGGTACAACCGAGTTATG
>NW_025933382.1:0-270 GCF_000764305.2 Hyalella azteca
AGGCTCTTCATTCTTCAAGTTTCAACTGATTACAGAAGAAAAATGAACAATAGTAATTATAAATACAAATAATGATGATAAATAATTACAATTTTGCGGTGTTCTTGGAATGGAAGATAAATAATTACAATTTCGCAGTGTTCTTGGAAATTGGAATGAAAGTAAGCCTGACTTTCGATGATCGCAGACGCCAAACCGACACGAACCCGTCTCGAATCTCGATGACAACGAAAGCGCCAATCCCAGTTCTCTTATCAGTTGCGGCGGACG
>NW_025933383.1:0-26815 GCF_000764305.2 Hyalella azteca
GAGTTCGTGTAAAAACATTTTAAAACTTTTTGTGCGCTTTCACTTTGATGTATGCGGTTACTTCCTACATTATTTACAGGCCTTAATCTACGGACATCATTCCTACTAATTACTTGTCCTCCATCTCCTCTGACTGACATTTTTTATCACTGCAATGAGGTGGCAGACTGTTTTACTGCATTCAATTAATTGATGATTCATAATGCTTATATAATTGTATTATTCCTGTGTTTGAAAGTAAATTTACTGAGAACATTCAAAATAAAATATAGAGTTAATGTCTAAACTTCTCATATATATTGACTTGCCACTGGATCATTGACAAGTCAATATATTGACATGTCACTCTCATATATTGACTT
Organism: Hyalella azteca; assembly: GCF_000764305.2. Lineage (NCBI taxonomy): Eukaryota > Metazoa > Arthropoda > Malacostraca > Amphipoda > Hyalellidae > Hyalella > Hyalella azteca. The sequence goes on from NW_025933383.1 coordinate 363, forward strand.
GTCAATGTCACTAAATTGCTTCCATCGACAGTTCGAAAATTATACAGTGCAGATACAATTAGTTGTTAGTACAGTCGAAAACAGAAATGTGAGCCTAAATTTACAATAAAATAGGGAGCAATGGATAAATAAAATGGCGAAACATATCTATACACAAATTCAAGTCGATCGGAACTGAATGTAGCTTTCATATTAGACTTCTGTTTAAAAATATGCAAGGATTCTGAAGTACGCATTTTGGAAGCATGGTATGGGTAAGACAAGTTCTTAATGTTACTATCGGGGTATCGGATATTATCTCGTCGTGAGTACGCACAGGGGAATGTTGTTGTTGTTTTGTCTGCTTCTTGAGGAAGTGCCGCACAGGGGAATGAAGGAATCGCGTTAGGAGATGGCGTGACGTCATACCAAGGTACGTAGAGCCTCAGTGACGGTAGAGGTACAAGGTACGTAAAAATACACTTGTATTTTTAACTAGAAACGATCGCATAAGTATAGGGAGAATAACATTGCACCTGAAGTGAAACAAATAAAAAAACTTTTAAAAACCACGTTTTCTTAACGGACAAAAAAGAAACATTAACTTTTTCAGTGAGTTGTCCTAAATTTTATTCTTGACCTAAAATGAAGTAAAAAAGTTTCTTTTTTATAATCTTATGCTGAGGAAACAAAATACGTGGGGCGGGAACTGTGAAGATCTAAATATCATAAATTATGAGGAGCTACAGATTAAGTATTATGAATAAGATTAATTATTATGAATAGAACTTGGGTAATGGATGTGTCTTAAAGCCCGCCCAACGTTTTTGTGTTTTCTCAGCACAATATTTGAAAAAATAAAGTTTAGACTTCATTTTAGGTCACGAATAAAATTTAGGACAACTCACTGAAAAAGAGGTAATGTTTCTTCTATGTCCGTTAAGAAAACGTGTTCTTTTAAAAGTTTTTTTTTTTTGGTTTTATTTAATTGTTTTTAGTTTTGTAACCACCAGAAAAACGTAGTTTTTAAATATATTTTTTTATTATTTTATTTTCTACTTTTTAGTTTAGCAATTTTAGCAATTAAAATAATTTCCCAGTGTTGGCAACTCTGAATGTGCGCCAAAAAACTCAATTCCCAACCGTGAATTTTTAGTTTTTTTATTTTATTTTTAAATTATAAATTCTGATGATCAAATCTTGAATTGTTAGGCAGCATAAGCATGCATGCCAAATTTTAAGTTTCTAGGGTCTTAAGAAGTGCTCTAAATTAAGGTTTGAATTTTTGATGACAGACAAACAGACGGACACGAAGCGAAAATAAGAAAACGTGGTAAAAAGATCCAATTTAAAAATTATTCGTCGACATTAAATGAAGATTATAATTTTTAATTAATTTCATGAACAAAACTCTTAATTCTCCTAAACCCTTTCTTGACTGACGGAACTTCTCGGTCCCAAACCACTAGGTACGAATAGCATTGACAATGGAAAATGAATCCGTGACGAAAGGGTTGAGCTAGTTTCAGATGCTCGGCCGTAGTATATAAAATACTTAAAAAACTTTTAAAAAAACCAACTTGTGGACTAAAAAGTAGAAAATAAATTCATGGCTCACCCCAAAAAACGCGTGTCGGGCAGATTTATGATTAAAGCGAAAAGCACACAACACACGAATTTTGGAAATTTGATGGGGAACGACCCACGTTTTTTGGGGCGAGCCATAATTTACTTTCTACTTTTTAGTCCACAAGAAAAACGTGTTTTTTTTAAAAAGTTTAATTTTAGTATTTTATTTTCTCCTTTTTAGTCCGTTGCTACACATGAAAAACGTTGTTGCGAGCCAATTTACTTGACTTGACGTACGTATCGATGATACGCAGCGTCAGCGCCTGCTCGTCTATAACGTCAGCGCCCGCACGTCATAGTATATATATATATATATACTATATATATACTTTACTCAATTAAGCTAATTTAGGTCTCTAATTGCTAGTTTTTATGATTTTATCTGAAATTGTTAGGCGAAAATAGCCTGCATGCCGAATTTCAATCAGAAGTGGGCTAATTTTCGTTGTCAATGTTAACAACAACAAACAAACAAACGCGAAGCTGAGTAAAGAAAAACGTGTTAAAAATAATAATAATAGACAACGTTTCCATTGTTGTGATCGAGAACAACTTCATTGTATCGCTCGGACGTGCATTTATCGATTTGGGTAAACTTTAAACACCAGGTAAGACCGAAACCAATTTTCCGAGAAGATATTGCGTTCAGCTCAAATTCAGCGTGCATAGCGAGGAATGTTCAATAAAAAATATAACTCAGTACTCACTGCAGTGAGTGACAGAGAGCGCATTTTCTCGTCGGCGAACACTTGAGGTCACGGACATACGGACGGAAAGACGGACCTACAGACAGACAGACAGACGGACGGACGGACATGGCGAGCACAATAGTGCATTTTTTCCATAAATGAGAAAATGCGCTAATAAGGAAGCGATGATATCATAGTGTTTGAAGCAAACTACAATCAAATAAGCAAAAGTTAAAAAAGCTGGTAGTCATAGCGGTGAAAGTCGATTTTCGGAAGACAGATGTCTGAGAACGGCCAATTGGTTTAATAGAAGTGCAATCGAAAAAAGACAAACTGTCGTTAGATTCAAGCTCACCTGTAAATTTGTTGGAACCTGTAAATTTGTTGGAATAGTGTGGCAGATTTAGGTAATCAAAGAGAAGGTTGACATGAGAAGGATGCTTGAAAATTAATAAGTTAGTATTAACGTATCTGTTAAAGAATATTGGCTAAAAATCAAGAGGACAACTGTCCAGCCAATCAACCTGGTGAAATTCACTCGCCTGTACTTGACATAAAGAAATTCTACTTGCTAACCAATTTCGTCTCGTACAATTTACGTAACTGACTGAACATTTGCTTGTCTACACCGATTATATTCATGCATTAACAACATTAGTTTGCCCAAATCGCAAATTCACTAAGCATTTGATTACAAAGTAAGCCCCCAAGTTACGGCCATATCATCACATATACATGTGCAAAATCGAAGACCATTTTAGGAGTATATTTTTTTCATTAGATTTTTGAGCTAATAAGTTTTGGAGTTGATTTCAGAAACGTTCCTCACGAAGAAATGGTGACTTTACTTAGCTGATTGTTAGTTTTGAATCATGGACACTGTTATGAACGCAACATTTGCTTATGATTGGTGGCTTGATTTTGATTTCGCGAGGTATTGCCAAATCTCGGTTTCATTCATCATCTGTCGGCTGGTGAGTCGATCTAATTTAGGAGAAGGAACAAATTTTGGTAGGCTCAAATTTCGTGTTCGAAGCTAGAACTGTATCTTAAAAGGTATTTGTACATATTTTGGAATATTCGTGCTTGTAAAAATCGCTTACTTGTTGAATGCTTGCATTGTGTAAACAAATCATATGTTTTTTCCGGTGTCCTTCAGAAACCGTAGGTATTGTCTGGGAATACAGAAAATGAATTACACCCTGCATGCATGACACGCGTATTCAATTATTTATCAACCAGATAAAAGTTGCGTTTTAGAGCTTTAAATGGTCCGCCACAGACACTATTCATTCTGTTGACCGTGGACAATCCGAAATTTTATGCCATATCGCTGTCATTAATTACCTTAGCATTATCAGCAGGGAAAGAACACATGATGTCGTTGAGTTATCGTGGGAACGCAGAAAAGAGCATGATGCTATCAATCAATCATTTGAAATAAAATTTCCAGTTAATTATTGGAGATTTCTTTTCAATGAAATTATACTACAGTAGCTGAAAGGGACTCCGGAAAGAAATTTCTCAAGGTAGTGTCGTGATTAAAAAAAATCAATTTACCAACAATGTTCTCATTTAAAGAGAGCAAGGCATGGCAGTTAAATGATAACAATAAGTGTAGTAAGTTGATAAAAATGTTAACAATCTTCGATTTTCTCTCTTGGATATTTTGCGCTGAAACAACCCCTTACTTTGCAAAGAGGATCCACCATTGGCAAGATAATATATATATTTTTCAAATAGTGTATAGGAACATTTACTTCTATGTTTCATGATCCACGAGCCACAGATAGTGCAACGATTTATGTCAGAGATAGTGATGGAAATAAGTCACGTATGAAGACGAGAAGATAAGAGCTGATAAACGTTTGCCGGGCGCCTATATTCATATTATATGACCTCGGCACGCAAGTGCATGAGCAGGAGTTGAATGCTCAGTTGGAGCTTCGCGTGCTCACGTGGATGACATATCTTTGAATCCAAGAGGACAGATTCATTTCATCATCATTGTTAGGGGACAGATTCTCAATACATCATTGTCGTGATCGTAAGTTCACATAATGTGTTATAATGTTTTCAGGATAATAGATATCAGATACCTTTAAATTATTACCGATTATAATGATCGCTGATTCGGTTGTAAAGAACGATGGAGGTAGGTGCAGAAAATTATAAATAAAAGTGGAGGGGTTTAGGAAATCATAGATGGCAAGAACGTTGTTTGTACAGGTACAATTAATACAGCTCAAATTTTGTGGCTTTGTATCAAAATATTCATTGATAACAGGTGAGTGTTTTGGGGGGTTATTCTCTAATGAACTCATCCTCGTGGATGACCTCAGACCACAGATGGAAGAATATAGTTTATTGTCAACTAGTGCGTTAACAGGGATCAATAATCCTCGCAATTTGTGAATTCCGTGAAACAAAATCGCGTGTTTTTAAGCATACATAGTTGATAATTTTTAGACGAATGTATCTAACAGTAACATATATGTATAACAGAGACACGTTCAAACCCACATTCAGCACCAAACTCTTGATTAGGTCCCGGTTTGGAACTCACAGGAAACATGAGCTATTTTGATTGAAATTTACCCTCACAAAAAGTAAAAGTCACATATAATATATAAATATAATTTTAATATCTCTAAAATGTTTCATTGTCACATAATACTATAATTAAAATAATATTATAAGGTAACATTCGTCATGATAAGTATCGAGGTTACACGCCTGATCAGCCCCAATATACAGTATTTCCGGTGCCAGGCTTCACAACCACAACCACACACACATAATAATATAAAATATATGTTAAAAATCAGTCTCATGCCATTGTTCAGGAAGAAATACCAATATATAAAGTAGAAGAATTTATATCCTTAAGAATTGAATAGGCTACGTAAATACTTTGAGGAGCAGCCTTGGGAAGCACTTGCGTCGAGCTGCTCTTCAGTTGCGGTGCTATACGGCCACAGGGCAAAGTATTTTGTAGTGCAGCGTTACTTGTGTTGTGACGAGTGTCTTGTTAGTTATTGTGAACGATAACGCTGCTAAATATAATTCTAAGTTTTGACTAAAGGTGGTATGATAAAGCGATAAAAGTTTATCAAGAAAGAGGATACCGGATCATTCATGAAAGAAGTATAATAACGATATTTTAGTAGAACTTCCGACTTCCGAGGTTACATTAACGTATATTTATTTTTGGAGAATGGGTACATAGATACATGGATGAAATTTGTGGGCAGAAATTTATTTAATTGTTTCAATAACAAGAAACTGGGAAATAAGAAATAATGATTTAAAAATAAAAAGTTGAGAAAATTGTTGTATATACTTATTTGGGAAATTTGGTCGCTTAGTTATATTTTTGAGTATTGTAAATGTGCCGCGCGTGGAGCCTAAAAGAGTACAGTGGCAAAAACTGGCAAAAACGTTATTTATTGGCTAGCTACTGTTCACATTTAATTCTCTGACCTCTTGTAAATTTTCATATACGATCTTATGAATAATAATGCTAGTATCAACGATTTTTTACTGGTCTCATCATACTTACCCTCTATTAGGGGCAACGAAAATGCTTCATGAAAATTCAAGACCGGCCATAAATTAACAGCTACTTGTATTCGAAGGAAGTAGGGGCGGCCAGTACGACATTAAAATGCTAAAGAGCGACTGATTACCATACTACAAAGCTACTTAAAATATTTTAAAAAGATTCAAAACATATTAACTATTTCAAGTAGAATTCATTGTTTCTGTCGGTAGCTGGTGAATACGCACTCGATGTGTATGTATGTTTGACGATACTTGAGTTAGGGCCACGGTATCTGCAAACATTTTGTTTTAATTCTCGGGAACAATTTTTATTCGTATTCTTAAAAACGAGTCTAAGTAAAGAGTAATGCAACTAATAATGATCTACTTACTACAGTCACATCTCAGCAAAGATGACTGAAATGGAGCAGAAAAGCACAAATTCGTCGGGATGCCTCAGCCGAGCATCGTTCGCGTTCGTCAATGCAATGGAGGCAGGCTTCTATTGGTGAGCGGGAAACATTTTCGTTAAATAAATCATCTCGCTATGGCAGTGTTGGTTCTAAGTTGATCTAAAACTTACTTGCTTAGTCTTTAAGTGGAGCAGCAGCAAACATTCAATCGTCAGTGCAGCATTATATAGTCTCCACTTAGCAGATATTAGTGAAGACTGGCAGAATTTCTTGAGATTGTTTTCCGAGTAGTTCTTACGCTTGTAAAATCTTCCTGTAGTATCACATTAACGAAATTTTAGCATTATTTGAATGGTATCCAATTTACTTGATTTCGTACACATTTCAACCCAAATTTCGTTACTCAATGCGTCCTTGACTTGAAAATGAATGTTATACATTTGAAACGTCGTTCAATATTAAAAATGTCCATCGGTAATTTAATTTTCAATCTTTCAACACATACGAAAAATTTAGTACGACTAATTGAAAAAACTAACAAGAAGCTAATAAATAAAACGAATTCTCCGGTCTTTAACAAAACACACATAGCAGATACTCCACTTACCTCGCCGCTCCTCATTATAAACCGCAAAATACTGGCTAGAAATACGATTTGTAGGCTCTATAACCACACGCCGACTTCAAAGATGTTTCAATTGCGCTAGAGAGATGTGCTTCCGTTTTGTTTATAAAATAGACCTTATCGGCTAGGCAGCACCTAGCCTTATATCTAGGCTGCACCTAGGTCTAGGCTAGGTTATCGGCCTTGACCGCACCTGGACTAATTATCTTATTGGTGGCAATCGACATTTTTAAAATCAAGTCAAGTTGAAGCGCTAGACATATTTGCCGGCGAAAGACTATACTCGAATTCCTCCACTAGCTGGGATGATGCTTAGAACGCGTAAAATTTTAACGCTTCTAATTATTGTCAAGTTTACGTTTTGTTGAGTTAGCAAATACCATTTTTTGTATGTAATCCTGGTCTCGCCTGTGGATGATGTTTCCTAAAAATTTATATATTGTCTCATGTGTAAGCATTTATACACATATTGGACCAAGCCACCCGTGGATAATGCAGAGGCTAACTAGCCTTATATCTAGGCTGCACCTAGGTCTAGGCTAGGTTATCGGCCTTGACCGCACCTGGACTAATTATCTTATTGGTGGCAATCGACATTTTAAAAATCAAGTCAAGTTTAAGCGCTAGACATATTTGCCGGCGGAAGACTATACTCGAATTCCTCCACTAGCTGGGATGATGCTTAGAACGCGGAAAATTTCAACGGTTATAATTATTGCCAAGTTTACGTTTTGTTAAGTTAGCAAATACCATATTTTTATGTAATCCTGATCTCGCCTGTGGATGATATTTCCTGAAAATTTATATCTTGTCTCATGTGCAAGCTTTTATACACATATTGGACTAAGCCATTCGTAGATAATGCAGAGGCAATACCAAATACACGAGATTTGATTCAACTCGTATTTAGATTGAGTGGTTTTTCGGACAAAAACTAGAAATCGTTGCAAGGACGAAGTAATCTTAATTAGTGCAATGACGTTAGTTAGAGAACACTTGTAACATTGAAAATTAAATTTGAATGAGGGGCTCAAATGAATAAAGGGGCTCATTTTGCATTATTTGAGACTAAATCCTTATTGATAGTTGATCTAAAAATGTTGAAGCCAAGTGTACGTATCCATGTGACGACAGGCACGGCAAAAGCATCGCTCAGCGGCCCAGGCTATACATCGCTGGATGCTTCATCTTCACGGGAATTTGTTGCCTCGGTTTATACAACTTCAATATGGAAACTAGGCCTGAGAAACTTTGGATCCCTCAGGTAAACACTCCATAGAGTTAAACCATAGTATTTAAAATAAAATTTGACCACATCCTAGTAGAAAACGCTAGAGTCCAGCCAGCTCCAAAAATTCTGTTAACTGATACATTAAAAATATGAGTAAACAGAATTTTCGAAATATCGACGGAGCTGTACTCCAAAAGTTTTTTTCTAAAGATGTGGTGAATTTATGTAGCATATTGTTTGCTTTGAAATTTTAGGGTATATATTGCTGTTTCATTTTTCTGACTGCGACTTAATTAACAATCACGCGTCTTAAAAAAAGTGATTTAAAAAAATAATATACCGTGAATTTGGTTGGCTCTTGAACAAAAAATTCTCCTTGCTTAGAAATAGTAGGAGCCACGTTATTATTTGTTATAAATGTGTTAAAAAATATACTATCGCAAGTTTTTGATATAAGTAACACGGGATAAATAATAGTGTCATGATAGAACTCCGACTACATAACTGCACTGGAGTGGCAAGCGGAAGAGTTCCCGAACACAGTAACGACTTCAGACTGAGGTCTTAGACAGTAACGACTTCATACTGAGGTCTTAGACAGTAACGACTTCAGACTGAGGTCTTAGACAGTTACGACTTCATACTGAGGTCCTAGACAGTAACGACTTCAGGCTGGGGTCTTATATAGTAACGACTTCAGACTGAGGCCTTTGACAGTATAACGACTTCAGGCTGAGATCTTAGACATTAATGACTTCAGGCTGGGGTCTTTGACAGTATCGATTTCAGGCTGATGTCTTAGACAGTATAACGACTTCAGGCTGAGGTCTTAGACAGTATAACGACTTCAGGCTGAGGTCTTAGACAGTATAACGAATTCAGGCTGAGGTCTTAGACAGTAACTGGCTCAGGCTGAGGACTTGGGCAGCAACGAGGTAAGGCTGAGGTCTTAGACAGTAACGACTTCAGACTGAGGTCTTAGACAGTTACGAATTCAGGCTGAGGTCCTAGACAGTAACGACTACAGGCTGGGTCTGAGACCGTACTAAAACCTCTAGAACCAACGTGTACGTTGTTGACGCAGGATGTGAACACCTCAAAGTTTTCGAATCTTGTTCAAGTTTATTTTAAGCAATAATTATGGCTCGTCAAGATTTATTTCATTCACAGACAAAGCTTGGATAAATAAGCGATTGTGAGAGGCCCACCAACTGATATTTATTTCTTCTTCGGCATATCATTCGGTTATTAATAATTTCTTAAACATGGGTTCAGATGGCATCTCGAGTTGAAATAACAAACAATTTAGCTGATTATTTTCTCTTTGAAGAATAATACTTGGGTTGAAACTAGCAATTTATTGTATTAATTCGCATTAAATTGTTGCAAAACGTTCATTCAAGACGTCAATTACAATCGTTACAGATTTACAGGATCTATAAGGAAGTAGCTGCCATCACGGTTACAGACTCTTTTGGGGTGTCACGCAACCAAACAGATTTGTGCTTCAAGTGAGTTTGACCAAATTACTCATTTGTTCTGCATAGAAATAACGTTGTTTATATAACGGCTTTTCTAGAAACTTTTTTTTTTACATACAAACAAATTGGGATAACCTGTAATTGGAATCAATACTCGAACATAAAANCTGTAATTGGAATCAATACTCGAACATAAAAAGAACATAGATTAAGGAATTTTCTGGATTTAGATGGTATTAATTTCGGTTGGACACCTTTAGTGTGCCCGTGCTGAGTAGATCGCAGCAGCTGGTCGAGCAGAACTTCGGCGCGGCCTCCACCAGAATAGACTGGTCGCTGAAGCTCAGCCGTAACGTGTACTGCTCCGTGAGTAATTGGGTCTTAGAAGCTCGTGAACGCTTAATTTAAAGATTATTTTCGAAGTCTTTCATTTGATTTGTCCATATTAACTGCAAGATTGCTCCGTGAGTAATTGGGTCTTGGAGCTTGTGAACGCTTAATCTAAAGATTATTTCCTAGGTCTTTCAGTTGATTCATCCATATTAACTGCATCAATAATAGGATGTTGAACAAAATTATTCGTGATAAAGCCTGCATTGGAGACGGGCTTCAAAATTTTTTATTTCATACAGTCAACTATATAATGTTGACCGTATGGATTTTACACAATTTAGGAGGTGAATGTATGCGTGACTTATATAGATTCGTCTACAAAGAAGAAAAACTAACATCGTATATGAACTGCACTTCGCACTCACCTTTTGAGTCACTTACCGTTACAGGGTTATTTTTTAAACACCACTGGCCATCATTGCCAAGTATAAATTTTCTTGGGTGTTTTAGTAAACAAACTCACTTCAGACTTCACTTATAATTTTTTTCATATACTGGCTTGTGATATGAAAGTTCTATATATGAATGTATTACATTATTACCTGGATGTCCTGCTCTGAAGTCTTGAATATCTAAACCTTCACTGTACGTGAGTGTGGCAAGCAGCTGACAATTGAACTTAAAATTTGTCTCATTACGTAATCTAGTTCGGTATGATATGTATCAGCATTTGAAAAATAGTGAAGGAAAATTAATAATGGGATACGCAAAAATCGCAAATTTGAATATTCAATCGCTATAAGACTGTCGAATAGGCCTGAAATTAGGTCAGCCATTAAAATTTAGTTATACCTAAAGTTTAGGTTCATGCATTACGTAATCGGGATTTACTAAGGGCGTAAAAATTTCAAGCGTGTGAGAAAACCATTCCGATTACAGTTGAACGCATCTGATAAGAAACACTGTTATATGACTCAGATGTACGGAACTTCTTACAGATGCAATAAACAAATTATAGCCCTACGTGTCTTTATTTTCCAACAGGCATAAATGTAATATCTTTCTAGCGGTGAAAACGATTTGATTAATATTAAATGCGTGATAACATTAACATCTTTTCCGCAGGTGTTAGATCTCATACCGAGATCATGCCTGCAGTTGGGTATCCTGGACGTATGGGGGGATAAACCTGATGTCATTAACAGGCTCACTCAACAAGACATTATCAACGACATCAACACTGCCACGTTCAGGTACCTCAACTGAACTTATTGTTCCGTACTGAACAGTTACTTGTTAAGTACTCAACAGCAGTTATTGTTGTAATGTTTAACTTTTCGTACGTGAAGCGAGGGCGGAGCACGGCAGCTCCAAAGATATCATAGTGGAACTATAGTAAACAACCACACGAATCATGGGATTTTAATTCGTGAAATAATCTACTTCTTAACACCTGGGCAGAGATTAACGAAACTTCGCTAAGTACACGTAACTTTTTGCACTTACGTTCAAAAAGTTACGTATTGCCTAAGTCAGTCAAAATTTGGCATTAACAAAACTGTCTTACGCAAGACTCATCTGAAAAGGTATTATCGAAACCATCCAACTAACTGACCAATCAGAGGCTTCGAATTTGCCATTCCTAGCTCCTGTCGACTCAGTACGCAGTGCGCGTGGATGAAAGGATTGTGTCAGCGTCATCTGCGTTGACTGACTAGGGAGCATATGGAGAAATGAGTGAGACGTTGTCTAAATAGCAATGACAACGCCTTGATTGTAAATTTTTGCAATCAAGGCAAAAATTTACATTTTTCCCATTCAAAATTTGAGGACTTTTTAGAGAGCTACCTAGAATTTAGAACATTTTGTGAGTTGGAGTTCTTGAGAGTTGGAGTTCAACTATCAGCGGAGAAAGAAAGGAATTTGTGTGCGTAGCTAGAAAAATGGTTGGCTTGTCAAACTCGACTTAGTTTTGAATAAAAAATTCATGAAGATATTATTTCAGTGAATGATCATAAAACTCTCAGATACGAATATCAAGATTTGCTTGCAAATTATAGCACAAAAGGAAAAGAAATTAGCTGGCATAACTTAATTGAAAATTTTTTCTCAAAAAGCACCGTTTAGCACGATCACATATTATGCCTATGTTGAATTATTGACAAAATTCTATCACAATTCACCGTGTTGCAAGTAAATCAATAGGTTTATATTGCTTCGGCACACTCAAAACGTCTACGAAACTCCACTTACGACACCTCCGAGCAGGCGTAGAGCTACGTACTGTTTCTTGTACGTAGCTTCCCGCGCAAATGTTTTGATAATACCACAGCTAGAGTTACTTCTTCATAGCAGCACTTACGCCATACGTAAGTCGCTACGTGTACTTAGCGATGTTTTGATAATCCGGCCCCTGGTCATTAATCAAACAGGATGATCGCAATGTTACTGTGATGAAGAGTTACATTAAATTGGTTTGGAATGGAATACAGTCTAAACTTCAAGATGTATTCCTCTAGATAAAATTTAATAATAAAAAAGTAAATCAATAAATGAATAGATAAATAAAAAATGAATACAGTTCATTCTTTAATTTTATTGAATTATTAATATATAAAGCTCAGAACCTGTTCAAAAGTCGTTGGTTATGCTTCGCTGCGAATAGTTGATTCTTTGCATATGCCAATATGAATGGTGCAACTAGAAGCTTCTATGTTTAAACAGCAAATATGAATTTACAAATTTTCAAGCTTTGAAAGATGAATTAAAATCCACGAAAATGCCATCTGAAATATTTTTTAGGTAAAATCATAAGTTTATTTTACGAGTAATTTTCACTGAACTACTTATATTACATTAACGCTGAAGCTTTCTCGTTGAAAAGACATTTTATCGCAATAATTTTCTTCCTAGCGCCACGTATCTGTACCCAATGGAGTTCAGCCAGTACCTCGGGGCCGTGGAGCGCAACAGCAGCGGCCACATCGTGGCGGCGGGCGCTACCTTGCACCAGTGGATGATGGTCATCAACAGAACTGCCGTCGATCTCGCCTCTCTCGACGCTATGTCTGGACTAGCCTCTGAAGTAATTAAGCTCAGTCATTTTTCTAAATTATTTTCAGTGTTAAATTTTGACATTTATTACTGAATACGTGAGAATAGCGATGGCCAGTTGATAATAAGCGGATGATGGTTACCAACAGAACTGCCATCGATCTCGCCTCTCTCGACGCTATGTCTGGACTAGCCTCTGAAGTAATTAAGCTCAGTCATTTTTCTAAATTATTTTCAGTGTTAAATTTTGACATTTATTACTGAATACGTGAGAATAGCGATGGCCAGTTGATAATAAGCGGATGATGGTTACCAACAGAACTGCCATCGATCTCGCCTCTCTCGACGCTATGTCTGGACTAACCTCTAAAGTAATTGAGCTGAGTAATTTTTTTAAAACTATTCTCTGTGGTAACATTTTGGCACTTATTATTGCATGCGTAAGAATAGTGATGATCAGTTGATGATAAGCGGATGTTGGTCATCAAAAGGACAGACGTCGACCTCACCTCTCCTGACAATTAAACCTGGACTTTTTAAGGTAAACCTTTCGAAGTCGCAATTATAGATGAACATTCCAAAAGCACTTATTACTATTTCCTGATAAAGTATTCTTTCTTCATTATATAGGTCGACCCAGCTTTGTACATGTGGGAGGGCGAGTTCATAAAAGTGCTACAAAACGAGAGCCAGAGGCCAGAAGGCGTTACTGTCTACTTCAGCACTGAGAGGAGGTTAGTAATGTCATGGTTATTGGTTGAACTATATTAGGTTGATCCAGGAGAAGTTCCGCCTTTCAGTCCAGCTTTCTTGTTACGTCACTGAGATCGAGAAACGTAAACAAACCCGTCTTTCTCATGACGGATTGGTCGACTGGTTTGATCGCATTTCGGTGATTGGTTAAAGCCCGTGACGTCACTGAGATCAGTGACGTCACAGGTCAAAAACGAGCTACATCCGCAAAAAAATGAGCTTCAGATGGGTCAACCTTATACTAGTTCAACCATGAGTAATGTGTGGCTGGCGGTCTCCTATCAGAAGAGGTAGCTACTTTAGCTTTTGTTGATTCAAATTCTTTCTCGTACTTATTTTCTTCGTAGGTGCTTTGGGCTTTTACTGATCCATGTTCACTTTTTTATGAACTTTTTGACGAACCACGTTCCTGTTGTTTCTCAATGAATACAAACAAATTGCAGCCTTTTTACACTTGCTTTCCGTTAAATTCGCTGCTTAAAAATAAAAACAAGTAAAAAATTTGAACATAAATAAGCTGTAAAAATAGTAAAAATGTAACATAACCTTTTTATACCTGCTGCCCGATAAATTTGTTGTATAAATAGGAATATCTTTAATATTTAGCACCGCGCAAAAATTGTTACGAATTCATTTCAGTTTCGGTGAGATAAGCGAAAGCACGATCATGGGAGACGTGTTCTTCCTGGCGGTTGGCAACGCGATCCTCTTCATTTACGTGACTCTCATGCTCGGCAAGTTCAACTTAGTCGAGCAGCGGGTGAGTACGTGTGTCGCAGATTGGATTCTTTTCAGGGGAAGAGTTATTGTGTCTTGTATAGTTTCGCTCATGTAGCATTCAAGCATTGAGGTCCTTTTTTGTAGCTTGTATAAGCCGGTTAGTCGAAGTATACTTGCATTATCTTTTACAAACTCAAGCTCAAATTATGATGTTGAAAATTTATCATTCCACGGTTTATGCGCACTGCTGGTTTCATATGTTAACTTCGGAGAAAATGGTAGCATGGTTTTGTTTCACGGTTCCGCAGGCTGCTAAAATGCCGTTCGGACAGTTTTTCCAACGTTTTTTCAAACAGAGGTGATCAGCGGCTACGTATAGGGTTGCAAAAGCTAAAGTTGATTTTACAAATTAGCTATTTAAATATTTGTTGTATATATTACACGACGTTTGATTAGCAGCCAAGAGATTATATTCGAGAATTATTTTTCTCTGAGCAGCCATTGTTGTCACTGATGGGTTTGATGTCCACCGGTATGGCGGTGGGCATATCCTTCGGTCTGTGCTCGGCCTGCGGTCTGGATTACGGTCCAGTGCACAGCATCCTGCCGCTTCTCATGCTCGGACTTGGTGTGGACGACATGTTTGTCATCGTCCAGTGCTGGTCTAACCTGCCTCAACAGGTGAAATTAATTTCTTTGTGGATTTATTATCTGTGACAGACAAAACTCATCGAAAGTGACTTGCAATATAAATGTAATTAAAAAACCTATCGTAGTCCCAACAAAAGCCGTCCCAGCCAACCCTATGATTTTCGAACGACTCACAACTTTCATCATCACCTTTACTATCAAATCATCTTAATAAAAAATATTTAAACCAGAAAAGATTAATAAAAACGCAAAACCGCACCGAGAGTACAAATTGTTGTTATTTTTAAATAGAATTTGGTGATGTATAGTTGTATATATCGTAAATGAAGAACCCCTATTACCACCCTTACACCCCCCATAAAAACCATCCAAGGCACGAAAGACTTCCCTACGGCCACTCCAGACAATCCCAAAGCAGCTTCAGAAATCTACAAGAAACATAAATAATGCGCATTGTGCCTTTTCCGTCTTTTCGTTTCTTCTCCCCCTTCTGGACACTGTGAGCCATCTCTTCTTTTTTTCCACCTCATACACACATTTGGTGTGGTGATTATAAAAACATTTCTGAATTTCTCAAACGTCCCCAAAACGGTTGATAAGTTAGTTTTTTTACGCGCCAACTCAAGGTGACGTCAAGCTAACTCCTAATTGCCACAACCACAAGTAGCCAGTGCTCACTGACTGACCTCATAGGGCAGAGTCGCCGCAGTGGTTACAGTTCAGAGTATCAGGATTGGAGCAGAGAGGTTTATGTTCGATCTCAGCTATCTGCGACAGTTTCTGGTCAGAATCGGCGAGGAGCCCGCACTGTTAAACACAGAAAAATTGAAACAATAATGAGTTGCATGTTCGAGACCGCGACAAGCTGTGAATGTTCTGCGATGTTATGAATCGGCGAGAGGCCTGCGTCCTGATAAACGCTGACACCGTTATTATTATTGTTTTTAGCGCATTTTCTCATTTACGGAAAAAATGCACTATTGTGCTCGCCATGTCCGTCTGTCTTTCTGTCCGTCCGTCTGTCCGTGACCTCAAGTTTTCGTCGACGAGAAAATGCGCTCTCTGTCACTCACTGCAGTGAGTACTGAGTTATATTTTTTATTATTTTAATTAAAAAGTTAAAGAATAATCTTCACAAATATAATAAAATTATAATATTAAAAAATTATATCCTTCATACATCGTTCGTGTTTTACTGCAGGAGCGCCTAAATGCAGTGATACAGGAGCAAATTGGCCGGGCCCTGCAGCACGCCGGAGTCGCCATTACTGTCACTTCCCTCACTGATGCTCTCGCCTTTGCCATCGGCGCTACAACGGTAACTATAGTAATAATTTCGCGCAAGGAACAAACGTTGTCAATTTAAATAGCATCGTTTATCTCATTTGCATAGACTTAGATTAGCTACTTGATGCGGATAAGGAATTAAATCGATCTTTCGTTTTTTTACAGACTTTACCAGCCTTGCGCAGTTTCTGCATCTATTCGGCGGTGGGCGTGGTGGCTCTGTACGGGCTCCAGGCGACATTTTTCGTCGCCTGGTTTACCTTCGACCAAATCAGGATGCAAAGTGAGATTAATCATCACAAACCTCTATACAATATAAAGCGTGAAATACGTGAAATATTTACTCATAATTTTTCGTCTAAGGTACAATTTCTATGTACAATTTGCTTGCATATAAATTAACTGTTTCATTCAGTTGAGTTAGGTTTTTACAAAGCATTTTATGAAATCTAAAAACTTCGTTCATTTTATAAGACGAATAATTTTTGCATGTGGTTAAGGAGGCAAAGTGATTCGACTCACCTCGATTCACTTTGCGATAATAATTAATTCATCTCTGTTGACAAGATCAAGTGTGTTCAGTGAAATGCTCGAGGAAACTTGCGACGAATAGTTTATTTTACTTATTGGCAATGCGATGATTTTAATGATACGTACATGTTTTTACGCATGTTTTATTCGTAATAGAAAATCGGAACGGCTTGTTCTGGTGCTACACGCACAAGAATTACGAGCCAAACCAGTGCTCACAGACCGACCTCTGCCAGAGTTTCTTTGAAAAACTCTACTCACCGGCAATTTTGTCAATTTACGGAAAAGTAAGTGTTTTTACTATAAAAAGAACTTAATGGATTAGTGAGTTCAATGCAGGCTTAATATATTGGTTTGGCTTTTCTGTTAGACTTGCGAACAGAAAACTGATCTTGAACTTTTAATTTAAACAAATATCCCTGACAAACATTCATTTTCCAAACTCTAGATTTGACCTACGATGTAAAAATTAATTATTTCACTATGACGGGACTTGGTGATGACAATATCATGATTGAGTGCAGGTTGCGGTTATTTTGATCACCGTCGCAATGACAGCAACTGCCGGCTGGGGGGTGTCTACTCTTCGTCAGGAGTTTAACCCTGTGTGGTTCTTACCTCAGTCCTCCTACCTATACTCGTTCCTGACTCAAGCCGAGTACTACTTCCCAAATGCAGGTTTGAAAGTAGTATTGTGGTAACGTTGCTTCAAGAAATACGGTTAGCAAGTAGGTTTGAAAAAAATTGTATTACCAGGTAATGATTAATGAACCTATGTTATACACTGTGATTTATTTTTAGCGGAAAGAGTCATATATGGAAGAAGTCAGGCTTTTCACTTTATGAGCATACTATGTAAAATTACTCCTTTACCAGAATGAAAATTTTCCAAATGAATTGATTAAATCCTCTCGTAAACCCGTTGAAAAAAATCACCGGGACCTTTAATTAAGAGATTGGGGAGCTCAATATCAGCCGATATGAGACTGTTTATTATGTATATTTATTCATTATGTTTATTGATTTATTTATTAATAGGCACCCGAGGTTCGGTGTTCCTTGGTGCCCTGGATTATCCCGCAGAGCTTCCGAAGATCAACTCTCTAGAGTAGGCAGCCTACCTTTGCCGGACTTACCACCTTATAATCTCTGTACATATCTGTATATGATGTCTGTAAATTATCTGCATTCGTGAACCTACTTGCACTTAGTTTAAAGTCTATTGTCGTCCCTGTGGGTTCTCTATGTAATTCAAATATACGTTGTGACCTATGAAACTTCGTTGATCAAGTCTGATTAATCCTCGTGCGCTAGGGCCCGCGGGCAGAGATCCAGTAACTTTGTATATGGAGCGTAGTTATCCCGCTACAATACTATGTAAAATTACTCCGTTACCAGAATGAAAAATTTCCAAGTGAATTGATTAAATCCTCTCGTAAACCCATTGGAAAAATCACCGGGAGCATTAATTAAGAGATGAGGGAGCACAATATCAGCCGATATAAGACTGTTTGTTATTTATGTTTATTCGTTATGTTTATTGATTTATTTATTAATAGGCACCCGAGGTTCGGTGTTATGGATTATCCCGCAGAGCTTCCGAAGATCAACTCTCTCACGATCGCCATGTTGGAGGACCCTGACATATCGACGGTTGACTCCTGGTACTTCGAGCTTGCTGACTACACAAAGAAAGATATCGGCATCGGTTTGTATATTGTACTTATATTAGAAACAACTATAGAGCTTTTAATTGTAATTCCTGACGTTACTTGTAGAACGGCCCTGAAACTAATTCATTGTGGAGGGGACTTGTGTGTATTGAAAATTCGGAGGAAAGTTCTTATTTGTAATTTATCAATCTCACTGAATTTGGAGGTTCTAGAATAATTATTAATTTCTGAAATCTGATCATGATTTTATAAAATTTATGTAAATAAATTTAATTAGTTAAATGAATTTCATCGAAATTTATTCAACAACTATTGTATAAAGTTCCCGATTGTTCAAACAATTGTGACAGGGAATAATCGTGTTGAATCATATTTTGAATAAGAATATTTGCACTTGATCTTTTCCACTCTGGTAATCCTAAATTTTTCATTTTATTTTGACACAGATATACGCGGACAAGCTCTTAATGAAAGCTTCTTCAACCAAATCATGGGGAAGTTTATATTTTCGGCCACAGGCTCTCGCTTTCAAACCTACTTCAACTTCGATGGCAACGTTTCATGTCAACAAGACATCCCTAAGATACTGGCGAGTAACAGTTGCATGGCTTGATACTCGAACGTAAACTCATGTATTTTTTCTGACTGTTATTTATAGTTACTTGTTGCTCTATGAATCTTTTCATTTGAAACCGACTAGTTTTTTTTTAATTTTATCGATCAGTTGAAGTCCATAATTTTGAGTGTTGCTTTTCTTGAATTGTGAAAATTTTTGGAACAAAGATATGCAATTCTATGTGCGTGAGTGCGAAAACGTTCGATATTTAGTCTTTATTAATTGTAAACTCCGATGTTACAATTTTTTTTATCGAAATACAGGCTAGCAAGTTTGACTTTCAACATGGGGTGCTAGGCGACAGAGATGAGCAAATTGCGGCGATGGACCGGACCAAGGAACTCGTCGCTAGCGAGGACTTCTCAGGTGACGATAACATTAATATCACCTTAGTCTCGTCACCTGGCGTCAATCACCTTAGTCTCGTCACCTGGCGTCAATCACCTTAGTCTCGTCACCTGGCGTCAATCACCTTAGTCTCGTCATTTGATTCAGGTGACAGGTACTTGATCACTCATACATCACTATATCAAGATTTAATAACCATCGACACCTAGTTGACGTAGGTGCGAGTAAAATAAGTAATCGAAGTATTTCAGTAATGTGTCAAAATAGCATTAACATCTCAATTTCAATGTTAATAAACGGTAAGAAGACTCAAATACCCATTCGCCCTGATCATTTCACAGCATTTGCTGCGCCAGTAGCGATGCTGTACAGCAGCTGGGAGACAGACAAGGTGATCGCCGCGGAGCTGATCCGTAACCTGACGCTGGCGCTGGTGGCGGTGCTGGGCATGACGTTGCTGCTCATCGCGAACGTCTCCACGGCGCTCTGCGTCTTCGTGTGCGTCACCCTCACGCTCGTCCGTACATAAGTGATAGAATTATCTGAAATTCAATAGTATTATCTTAAGTTTGATTTCGAATTATAGTTATACTTAAAAACAACACTGAACGTTATATCGATATCAGTCTTTCATTCACACTAAGTTGTAAATCTTACAATTAATCAATAGAGATTATAAATTAATCTAGATTATTATAATATTATTATATATTATGATAGGATATCATATATTATAATATTTAAATTGCTGTTATCCATGGAAAATACATTTGATTTTCATGTAATGACTTGAGTTCAAATTATTATGTACATTTTTCTGAAAGTAATATTTCAAATTGGATTATATTTAATTCTCATATGTAAATATCAGCGGGATGTTTGTCCCCAGATTGACGTGATGGCCCTGATGTCGTGGTGGGGCCTCACCATAGACACGGTGTCGTGCATTAATTTGGTGCTCTGCATAGGCCTCTGTGTTGACTACTCTGCCCATATCGGCCTTCACTTCATGCAGGTTATAAACCAGGCCTTCATGTCAGGACTGATAATCCGGCCATAAAATAATATAAATTAGCCTTTCGTAACTATTAGTTTCATTCTAAGGGAATATGTAATCTGTTTCGGCTAAAAGAATAGCTACAATAAAAAAGATTGAGCGGAACTTTGTCTTACATTATAGTTTGTAAGCTCTCACGACGCTTGACGTCTGTACAACCAACCAAATACAATTAAAAAACAAGTCTCAATATCATTAACCGTCAATTATTAAATGCTTCCAAGGTTACATAAATTACTTTCCAAAGTAATCCATGGCAGGTGGAAGGCAGCCGCAACGAACGCGTGCACCAGACGCTGACCATGATGGCGCCTCCGGTGCTGAACGGGGCCGTGTCAACCTTCCTGGCCTTCATCCTGCTCGCTAATTCTGACTCGCACGTTTTCATAAGTTTCTTCAAAGTAATTTTTTAGATTCAATACACCTTGATACTGTGTGAAAAGTGACAAAATTCCTTTGTATATGGATTCAAATTCTGCGGAATAACTGACAGCATCACGAATCACGACTTGAGAGATGATGCGTTTAAATTATCAAATTCGTATAGCAAAACCAAGTGACCAAATATCATAAGAAGGAAAATGTTGCCTCAAAATTTTCATATTCCAGATATTCTTCGGTGTGTTCGTGTTTGGGGTGTTCCACGGCCTGGTGTTCCTGCCGGTGTTGCTCAGTATCATTGGGCCAGCTTCGTACGCTTCTTCTGGCAAGCCTCAACAGCGTGGGTCTCACACCGCCGAACTCGTGCCTCAAGTCGACGATTCGCCCAACGCAAAACAAATAATAGCACACGACGATCCTGCGTCCCAATTGAAGAATATAGATGATATTGGTACGCCTAGAATTGTTGTACGGGTACCAATGGGTGAAGCGTTGGAGTTAGAAGAACGTGTTAACGTCGCAGAGAGAAGGGATCCTCAAAATGTCGGTGTTCCGCCTCGGGAATTGGTTGTTCAAGGCTTGATCGTTGACCCTCAGTTAGAACAAGGGTTAGATGAAGGAAGTAGTAGTGATGAAGTCATAACTAACGAAGATTCTGATGAAGAATGGAAACAACAAGTTAAGAATTGATTAATGGAAGATTTTTAGTTTTTGTTGTCCTTTAAGTATAACCATTGCATACTTCATTCAAACATCAACTTAGGAAATAGAATAGGAACAATATACGTTTAAAAATTACTTGTTAAAGACAAAACTCCTAAAGAATTCAGTGTCTTTGTTGTTACACATGTACAATGAATTTCTAATTTTCTTTGCAAATATAAAAAAATAATTTAACATTTTTTTAAATCGCAAAATTTGGTAAATTTTCAAAATTATTTATTCTGTTAACTGATTCATACATTGTCTCTGACTCTATGCAAGCGTGCAAAATTTCAGATCGATTAAACAGGTAGAAGTGTGTCAAATATGGATTAGAAGGTTTGTAACAGGCAAATTATTTTTCAATTTTTGTAATACTGAAACAATTTTTTTATTTTTAAATTATTTATTCTGTCAATTGATTCATGCATTGTCTCCAACTTTACGGGAGTGTGCAAAATTTCAGAACGATTGGACAGGCAGAAGTGTGTTAAATATCGATTATAAGATTTGCAGCAGACAGACAAACAAACAAGAAATGAAGTTAAAGAGAAGTGTTGAAAAATAGAACACATGCAGTAGAGCCAGATGAAATATAGACTGCATTGTTCGTTGATGTAGGTTTGTGTCGTGACAAAAGTATTACTTTAAATATTATGCAGTCTGTATTTACATATTTAATCAACATTCTATTAAGAACGTGGTTTTGCACGATTGGTCTTATTTAAGTAATAATGTCACTAGATTGCTTTAATCGCAGATTCACTAGAAATTTAAAAACGAAGAAAACACCACAAAAATTCCGCATATCTCTATTGAAAACGTTTCGGAGACCAGCTTCATCGTCAGTTCGAGAAATCTCGAACACAAATAAAGTCAGAAAATTAATAAAGTTTGGAGTAAAAAAACACTGAAGTTAAAAACCTAAATTCACAGACAAAGGGCAGAATAATAAAGTAAGTACCTATCTATTCACAATTTCTAAAGGATGAGAACTATAGGCAGCGTTAAAACTAGGTTTCTCTTTAAAAATATACAATTATTCCAAAATACGCAGATCGGAAGCTTCAGAACTATAAGCTAAAACCTCAAAGTCAGTGTCGGACACTGGAACGTTGCACTGTTCGGCGTGAGTGCGCACAGCCGAATGAGGAGGGCGCGATAGTAACTGCGTACGCAGATGCACATCGTGCACAACAAAATTTCTAAACTAGGGACGATCGCATGTGAGAAGGGAGCATCTGCGTACGTTTGGATGACGGCACGCAACTTTTACACTAGGGTCGCAGAGCATAGAGGGAGCATTTACTATCGCGCTGGGAGTTACTATCGGACTGGGCAGTTACTATCGCGCCCTCCTCATTCGGTTGTGCGCACTCACGCCCAACAGTGTAACGTTCCAGTGTCCGACACTGACTTTAAGGTTTTAGCTTAGTGTTCTGGTGCTTCTGATCTGCGTATGTATTTTGGAATCATTGTATATTTTTAAAGAGAAGCCTAGATTAAATGTTGCCTATAGTTCTTATCTATTAGAAATTGTGAATAGATAGGTACTTACTTTATTATTCTGCCCCTTGTCTGTAAATTTAGGTTTTTATCTTCTGTGTCTTACTTACTCCAAACTTTAATAATTTTCTGACTTTATTTGTGTTCTAGATTTATCGAACTGACGATGGAGCTGGTCTCCGAAACGTTTTTAATAGAGATATGCTGAATTTTTGTGGTGTTTTCTTCGCTTTTAAATTTCTAGTGGTCTTATTCAAATTTATTTTCTAAGTGAAAAATTCGGCATATGGTTTTCTAGCTCATTTTATTTAAAACTTCAGACAATTTATCACATCCACATGATTCAGATTTGATACTCTAAACGGGATTTGTATTTCATAGTATGAAAGAAGAATCCTAAAATTTTTGATATATGTATTGCTGTGGTTAAATACTTGATTTATTTTTTATTCGGAAGTGACGTAATTACTGAATAAAATAATTATCTTGTTTTAGGAGTAATTAACACATTTACTTTTTACTTGTCAAGTTAAATTCGATAAATACGAATCTTTACAGTCTCTGATAACTCAGTCTACAATTTAAATCCAATAAACTTCCGGATTCACAATAATCTGAAAAATTTCTTCCACAATTCTTGCATCCAAATATGAAATTGACTTAATGCGTCATCGAAATCAATAAAAAATTCATTCATAAAAAAGGTTTAAAGAACCTCATAATATTTTACGTTAGAAATATTGAGTAATCGAAGTAACCAAAACTAACCTAGTAAAATGTTTATATAAAGTTTCGTTTTATCAAACTGAAAAATGTCGCAGAAATCTATAATACATAATTCCTATCCAGTCGTTGTGATATACATTACTAATGTTCTGAATTTCATGAAGATCCGTTCATATAGTAAGACTTATGAACTGCAAATCTGTGTTTCGCGTTCGAGTCCGCTGGCGAGTTCGCGGGTGAGTTCGGAAAAGTATAGACGCGGTCTTTCAAGAAGTGAGGAGGTAACATTTAAAGCCATATATTTGTAATGATTTAGTGGAAAAAAATTTTTACTTCATGTGAGAAAATTTAAAGGAATGAAATGAGGGAATAGAAAAAAGAGCGATTTATAAGTAAATAATGAGAATGCTCCAACGAAACAGTGGAGAGTTGTTACTACATTACATATACAGCATCACAATTTGAGGGTAAAAGGAATGAAAGGAGTAAGAAAGTCTGTCTATGCTGTTGCAGAAATAAGTTTCTTAACAGAGTCCTTTTAAACGGAAAAATGTCCAACTGTCTGGGGCGCGGAACTTTAATTCGCTATTTGCTACCTGATCACCTTTAAAAATGACCGTTGCGAGTAGGTAAATTATTTAAAAATTCCCCGGAGTATGCCAGTTTTATGCTTGTGGTGAGAGCAGACCTTTAGTTAAGATTTAGATTTGCTCAAATTTGGATCAAACATTCTTCATTTAAAACAGTTGTTGCTGCTCTGAGATTTTGGAAAATATTCGTCATCGGGTTATTTTCTATGGTCAAATGTTCCTTCGAAAAATAAACAAATTTATAGAATTTTTCATTTGTATGCTTATTGTTGACGCAAACTCAAGTGTTAGTGCTGATGTTCAAACGCAAACTCAAGTTTGTTAGTGTAAAAGCAAGTGCTGATGTTTGTATGAGTTGTAATGAAAATGGCCGCTACGTTCGAAAAATTAATTCATCTAGATACCTGGTATGACGGTCACGAGTGCAACCAACCTTCCATTGGTTAACTTGCAAGTCGTGTCAACCTTTAGCAGAAAAAGTGAGCAAAACTTAAATGCTTAGACCACGACGATGATCTTTAATCATTGTTTATCGGTAGACTATACGAACTTATTATTGCAGTGCTTCAGATATTGAGTTTATTTCACTGAAATTACCTGCGTGGATTATCACTGATGGAAATGGTGCTCGGATATGACGTTTCATATAATTGATAACACTGAGCTTTTGAAGCATCATGATGTTTGGCTTAGGTAAAAAAATTTAAGAATTTTGGACCGGGAATCTTGTGTACTGCTGCTATAATTAATGCCCTCTTATGAGTTAATAGCTATTTTATAAAAAAAATCAAAAGATCATGTTAGAAGAAACTTTTTTTTCAATGCAAGCTGGTGAAAATCACGCTGAAATCTTATTCAGTGCAAGGGAATATAAATTGTGCAAGAAAACAGTGAATTTCAAATTCAGAATTAAATATATAGACCGGCAGATGCTAACTACGGGCGAGGTTTATGAACAAAGCCAATAAATCCCCATCAGCATGGATATCATACTGTGGTGATCTGTACACAAAGTCTTTATCTTGTTGGTTGAAATGGTTAGTCTTGAATTTATCTTTGCCCGTAAAATGACATCGAATGAATGGATACTAAATACTAGAGGGTGATCTTACATCGCGTTACTCCATTCATCACCGTAGGTTCCGGTCCTAAATAGCCATGCCGAGTTGATGGGGATTAATGCATTTACTCTCTTAAAGAGTGGTGCTCCGGACGTGTAGAAAAACCATGTTGATCATTTAAATTTTTAAAATAAATAAAATTCAGGTGGAGCATATGCCAGTTAGGTTGGAAAGTGTCCTTGTTTCAGGTGGAACATAAGCCCGATATGTGTAAACTGTACAGCCAGAGTTTCGTGTTTGCCTGTTTCTACTACGGTATTGCAGAGCTTGCATTAATAGACGTTGGTGAAAATCCCTTGACATGTGCAATAGAAGGACATGGTCGTGGATGGCACGTCGTCAAAGTTGCCGCTGTGAATCACGTAGTATTCCGTGCCGCTGTTCTGTTTGGGCGGACTCGTGATGCCGTAGATCGTCTGGTCCAGCACGCTGCCGTCCGACCAACGGAAGACGCCGTCGCTGTCTTGCTGAAGGCCTACGAATGTCATCCCTGGATACGGAAAGAGCCTCAAGAAGAATGAATAATTTAACAGAATATGCGTGACTTCAAGCATTAGGTAAAAAATATAACTCAGTACTCACTGCAGTGAGTCACAGAGAACGCATTTTCTCATCGACGAAAACGTGAAGGCACGGACTGACGGATAGACAGACGGACATGACGAGCACAATAGGGCATTTTTTTCCATAAATGAGAAAATGCGCTAAAAATAACCTGGATGCAATTACTGGAAAGCAATATCATTCAATATATTTCTTTTACTAGACAAGCCACAGTTAGGGAGGGTTCAATTAAGATTGAACTAAGAAAATC
>NW_025933384.1:0-34774 GCF_000764305.2 Hyalella azteca
TGCTAGAATTTTGTCTCTGTATCAGCCATGGCGCAGCGCAGTTTTAGGGATAGATGGCCGGTTATAGTTTCACGGCTCCATCCTGCTAAAGCGCGACCAGCCCGGCTAAACCCGGCGCCGGTCTCGGCTCAAAATTTTAACTGGGTGGTAGTCACTGAGTTCACGTCCTTCGACCACATGAGTAAGTTCTATAATATCCATTCCAGCGTCGCCGCTATATAGGGCCACACTTCCAATATATTATTATTATTATTATATTATCAGATATACATTGGATGATTAGCATCCTATCTCATCGTACTGAACAAATTACGCAAATTTTTAGTGAAAACTACGCTATTCACAATCAGCGCCGGCAGAGCATTCTGCGACGGCAGACTTGTGTATCATGGTTGCACAAACAAAATATATCATGCCAAGCATTAATTCGAGCTATGAAGCTAGGGCGTTTAGAAACTCAGTCAACACTTTACAATTTTCAACGCACAATAAATAAGCAAATGAATTCCACTAACCATGCATCGGATCATCAGCGTAGAAACATTAAGATTACATGGCTGATAGAAGGTGGCAAATAAGTTTTCTCAAATCAATGATCCATTATATGATCATGTTATCAGTAGACCTAACGGGAAAATGGAGCGTGACCGTTAGTGACAAGTGATGCCATTTTCATTTAAACACATCGATAGCAAGAACGTCGACTGACCTGTGAATCATGGCTACAGACAGAATTAATTATTCCAAAATTTTTACTTGCTTGGCGGTGCGCTCAGAAACGCAGGTGACACATTTCCATTCTCAGCGCACAATAAAGAAGCACTCGACTTCCACTGACCATGCATCAGATCATCAGCGAAGAGACATCGAGCTTAAATGGCTGATTGCAGGTAGCAAGTCTGCCTGATTAAGAAAACCATTAACTGGAGCGCCATTTGAGCCTCAGCCTATAGGAAGACTTATTCCGTGACAACACAGACAGCATGAATAATTCAGAGCATTTTCCCGTGGTGCGTGGAGAATTCACAGGTCTAGTTAACACCTATTCTTCTTCAGCTCATTGTAATTTAGCAAGCGTCTTCATCAGAACAAATTTCGGACAACAGGCATAGCCAAATTAACCTTGTATGAATGATTTATATTTTCGAATATGCTATCAATGTTGCTATGAAGTTCAAATCCAGAATACAAAATGGTGCGTTTGAAATTATCATCAATTTGCACTAAACAAACGACACTTTCCAAACTCAGGCATTTAGGCAGTGATGTTCAACTTGTGGACTCATGGATGATTGTTTATATGAAACAATCATATATATATTTTTGATTGTTTCTATATCATGGATTGTCCCAAGTTATTCCTCGTCACAGCAGCGCCATGCTACGAGAGTAAGATTAAAAAACATAAGCATTCACACATCAGTTATATTTTTATGATAATTTAAATTTCTCATGATAATTTATATTTCTATACGGTAAGTCTAGGCAACGGGCCGAGCTCTTGGTACGTATAGCAATGACAACGGTTCATGTATCCGTAGACAAAGAGTCTTGAACTGCACGGGAGGTCATCATGCGGTGTTCTTTGCGGCTCCGTGTAATAAAGCCAATTTGGATAGAACGGTCCATAGTCAGCGAAATCGCTTGCATCAGGCTGATAATAGAAAAAAGAACTCAGTTTCTGTACACCGTACCTGGTAAAAATGAATCATTAAAATTACTCATTTTGTCCGTGTAGTCATGATACGCAAGTCTGTCTGGTACTCGATTATAGCTCAGAATGAACAGCGTAGTTATCGCTTTCAATATGTCTTATTTGTTTAGTAGAACCGATCAGGCCGTCAATCATTTTTACGAAATTAGGTAAATATTACGGAAATTATGTCATAAATGATATAATATATATGAAGCGTTGCCCTAGCGGTGAAGTAGTTAGAGGTAAGGTGGAAAAATGGCCGCCTAAATAGAAAAAATTTCCCGTTGACGAGTCGCATGACAATTATGTCGCCGGCTTTCAATAGCAAAGATTTACCCTACATACAAAACTAAACTACGACTTTCTGGCGAGTTCTATACAGCTTTGTAGTAATTACTTATCATATGTTAATCAAAGTCTACAAAAAAGTAGTTCTAATCAGCCTTATACGGTGTTCATTAAAGAGCGGCGAGTTGATGCAGTACCTGCCGAGTGGCGGCGACTCAAGTGTAGTTAACGGTAGGTAAAACGTTACAAAAATCTATGTAACATCTGGCTGAGCCTCTGCAACATAATCTGATAACCGTAACAGTCAACATAATATTCAACTAAATTAAACTAAGGGCTCATATTGAAGGTCTTTGCAAGGGCTATCGTATGGCATCTCTGAAAGAATTCCATATGATATTTGTGAGGTGCCAGATGCAAAATAAAAACCTCCCAAATTACCCCTGGAAACGGGGTAATATGGGACGCTTGAAATAAAATTTAATTTTAACTCATCGATAAGGAATATAAAGAGATCAAAGAATAGTGATGCAGTAGAAGATTACTTGAACACAATCGCTACCGAGTAGCATACAGGCCGTATTTGAACATTTGTCTTTAAATTTATGATAATCAAAGAGAGGCAAACCAACTTTCGACGTCCCCAGCCTCCGCGCACACAACTTGAGGAAGCTTCCGAGCTTTAAGATGTTATTTATTCAATGTTATTTTAGCAATGTGTTCACAAATCATAGGATTGTTGAAGCCGGCCAGCCTCTTATCCAAGTAGGAGGCTACCTATATTAGCAGGTTCATGCACACAACTATGACGGCGGCGCTCGCGACGTATGTATTTCGGAGGCTATTTTGTAGCAACAAGAACGGGCCGGTCAATGAAATTTACGCCATTAAAACAACATCCACAAATTCGATCTCTTGCATTTACTCGACTAATCATGTTCCCATGAAGGACAAAAAAATTTACAGATATATTTTTTAGAACTATTCACAATTTGAAAACAAGTTAGATTTCTGATATATACGTTTACTGAGCACATGCTTAAAACAAGAACAGGTTCGAACGTTAACTATAATACTCGAATGCCCGTTGAATTAGAAATAAAAATTTAAAGTAATAGCTTATGACACCACCAGTATATTATGACACCACAGTTCACATGAATAATTTTATCCATGTTCATATTTATCCTGGGAGAGTAGAGTGTTGAGAGATGTAGTTTACAAGTAGCTTACTTCGATTCATTATAATTGAACAAGCGATTTTCCCGGAACAAACTTCGGATGGCCGGCATGTAGCATGACTACAAAGATTTTAAATGACTAACATTAGAAAATTAGTTGAAGTACAAGTTAGGAATCAAAAGGTCAAGTCGGGTTTGAAAAATAGGGAATTTGCAATCTATACATGTTATAGGCTTTGTCAAACCCCAGGCTAAGATATAGATGAGTAACTTTCGCTTCTATAAATTCGTCTATACTATAGTCAGTCCTTAAATAATGTAGAAAAAATGAGCATCTAGTTGACTCATACATAAAGATTACCTCGAGATACGTTACCATATAGCATCCTACTAACATCTCGTGCTCAGTCTCTTTAGGTTACACTTGCAAGGACAAGGTAGAATTAAGCGAAAATATACGATCGACCCGCATCTACTGTTCTGCTCTAAGACGTTACAGCATGGGTTATGTCTCAAACTTATCTTTACTGAAATTTTTTTACAAGCTTTATTAAATGATATAATTGGCAATATAATTACATTTACTAAACAAACTCCACTAATCTCAGTTAGCTCCGGTTGAGCACACTGTTGGGAGACTGTGTAGCCATGATACACAGTCATGGCTACTCAAACGAAACATGAATCATACGCAACATTAATTCTTGCTAGTCTGTGCGTTCAGAAACGCATTCAGCACTTTCCCATTATCAACGCTCAATAATGCTGGAGCGACTTCATCTGACCAAGCATTGGATCACCAGCATAGAGACAGCGAGTTAATATGGCTGATAGCTTCTAGCCAATAAGTTCTCGTTCATTGAAATGAAATGAAAATTGTGAACCAAACAGTTTAATTGTATTTCAAAGAATATTAATTTCCACCATACGTACCCAACATTTGTTTTTCTCATTTTTCTTCACAAGAAATGGGAATTAATTATGTTCGAATATTTGAGTCTGAGTATGAGAGCCTTCAAATATGTTTTGTTAACTAAACTTTCAGTTACATAATTTTTAGAAATGTCAATCGATTTCTTTTTAATACTATATCTTCTTCTTAAAATATATCTAATAATAATAATATATCTAATAATAATATGTCTCTATTAACGGATGATCAACATCGAGATTGGGATGGTCTGAATCCAGTGAATGAATAATTGCTATCTAAGAAAGTTTGCGTTTCCTTCATCTACGTTGTATACGGCTTACGTTTCATCTACGTTGTATACGGCTTACGTTTCATTCGAGAAGTTTGTTATAGGAGCTTGCGTGAGGAAATATTACGGCCGTTATCCCTGCTGTTTTTTTTTTTTGTTAGTTCAGAACGCCACAGTTTCTGACAACTCAATTGTAGAATTTCACTTCTGAATTACATTCTCGGAATAATTTGAAATAATCAGTTTCTTTGCAGCGCAATTTTTATTATCTAAGTTTCCAGCAATCCCAAGCATTGTTGAAATTCCACACTAGAAGTGACTTACACAGTCCATTTTTATAGAGATTGGTTTGAATAATAATTATGCTACTGGAAACGAAAGAAACATAACATATATGTGGGCTCTCGCACTCATACGCAAATATTTGAACTTGAGCTATAAACATTTTCGCGTATAAGTGAGCAGGCATGTAGAATATGTATGGTGCAAACAATTGTTCTTTCATCTCCAGTTTAACTTTTTGATTCCTAATTGCATTTCTTCTTAATGCGTGAAAACGTATTTGTATCATGCTAACATCCATGTCACCTGCATACCTCTATGCTGTTTTTCCCACGCATTTTCTAGTCATGTGCAATACTACAGTGCGTTGATTATAGAAAAGTGTTTAAATTGCGTTTCTGAACGCACGGCCTAGCAAGAACTAATGTTTCGTGAGGTTCATTTTGGCAATGCAGACATGGGACGCAAGTCTGCCGACGCTTGGTGCTTAACCGAAGTTTAACTCCTATGGTGTAATCACGGTTCAAAATTTTTGATAGGTCTTCAGTAAGATCAATTGAAATGCTAACTACATTATCCAGTATGTACACGTGGAATCTATTCCATCCCTATAAAACTTATTGACCCGTCCCTAAAGAGGACGCTCTCTGTCGATCGAATTGCGCGTAGATCATAAGTGCCGATTAATATGCTTAGGTGTGTACTTCTTTCTATCTGAAACGAGGTGTGTCGAGAAGTTGCATCCCAGTTATCGATGAAAATAAAAAAAATTAAATTCTCTGGGAATTCCGGGGCGATGCCGCGACGGGACGGGGCATTACGGTCGAAATACGAGTTTTGCAAATTTACCGGAATTTACATCTATTTAAACGAGACATAGCGAGACGTACTATTTAATCTTTGATAAGAAATTTAAATAATGAATGTGATTAACATTAGAGTCCGTTTGCAATGGTTCAGGTATTTTACTATATAAAGTGCTGTCGCTATTTCCCATCCAGCAAATTTGAAGGACCAGAGAAAGCCCGTCCACACGTTCCTGAAGGGCTGCCTCATTACGCGGGCCACTTGTGGCCGCCACTCTAATTGATCAGTAATAATCGCCAGTAATTAAAAGGCAGCGAGTAGGGGCCAGTAGCTGCCCGTTGAGAGCCTATACTTCCATACAATAAGACTTGTGAAACTGACATCTGTCCGAAAATAGTGCTTTTTTCAACTTTATTGGTGCACAATTGAATGACCAAGTGGTCAAACGATGAAGTTTACAGAGCAGATGGTGGTACGTTGCCTACGTGGCTGAGACTAATTACTCTAGCTGGTGGTGGTGCAAGGGACCTTCTTCAATGCTCTACTGGGGTGTAAACATTAGCTTTGGTTTATAAACAACATCACAACTTAAGATGTATCCATAAGATTACTATTCTCATCAGAGCCTCCGCCATTAAACGTTAATGAAGCCCCATATTAATTTCAGATGTTCTCAGGGCAGTCTAATAGGCCACATCATAGTCTCTTTTTTTTTGCCCGCGTATTATCTCTTCACATGCCCGATGTGTTGCAATCATCGACCTTGTAAATGTTGCCCCAAAGTTTACATCGAATATTGGCCTGGTTTATACCTAGGTGTATTCCCGCTTGTTCTTTGATCCTCCTCAAAATTCCCAGATGCCACTTTTGATCCGTGGCGACAAGATTGAGTTATTGCAGGATTGTGAGTTGGGTTAGAGATCAGCTCCTCATGATGTCCGTTACGGAATAAACTCAATGGTAATCAGCTCGGTTGACAGTAAGGTATTTTAACAATTATTTTCAGTGGTTTTGAGCGTTCTTCTATAATCTATAGCAGTGGGTCCCAAAGTGGGCGATATCGCCCCCCCCCCCAGGGGCGATGGAAAGATTTTGGGGGGCGGTAAAGAAGAAGAGGGTGCTAGGGGGGCGATAGGGGGGCGATAGAGGGGGCAGCAGTCCGAAGTCGAAATCAGAAGTTCGAACGTTTGTTTGAAGATTTGTACACAACACGTGCAGCACATGACTCCCTGCGAAAGTTTTTTTCACCCAGATCTGTTTTTAGCGCATTTTCTCATTTATGGAAAAAATGCACTATTGTGCTTGCGATGTCCGTCCGTCTGTCCGTCCGTGACTTCACATTTCGTCGACGAGAAAATGCGCTCTCTGTCACTCACTGCAGTGAGTACTGTGTTATATTTTTTTAACCTCTCCTGGGTTTACGTCTCTGACAAATTAACGGCCGAACCGGCGGCTAGTCTCACGGCCAATTTCCAAATTCAATGATCAAGGAATATCTCTCAAACTAATGAACTTAACTCGATGAAACTTGGTACACGTATTCATTAGGACCTTACAGTAATTTAAAGCTCGCGAAAATTGTTTGAATTTTGCCTTCAATTGTTTTTGCTATAATTATAAACTTATATGCAATACGGGCCGAAATTTACATTGATCAAAGAATTTCTTCCGAACTACTGAACAGATTCGAATGAAATTTTGAATTTACAGTCCTAACTACCAAACAGTGATGTTTAGCTTGTGAAAATTTTTTCGATTTTACCTTCGTTCGCGAGTTTCATTCGTGATTTAAATAGCAATACGTGCTTAAATTCGCACTAATCAAGAAATTTCTTCCAAACTACTGAACAGATTTGAACGAACTTTAGTATTTTAATACCTAACCTCAGCAACGGTGATGTTTAGCTCGTTACAATTTTTTCGTTTTGCCTTCGTTTGCGAGTTCCACGGCTATAAGTAAACCGCTCTTGGTTAAACCAGCCGGTAGAAAAGCCGGTCGTTCCTCCTACCTATATCTGTATAACTTGTGAACGAAAGCGAATAAGGAAGAGTGAAATCAAGAATGACGGTAAAATGAAATAAATCTCGCAAACGACGGTAAAATCAAAAAATTTTTTGAATCTAAAAACACCATTTGGTAGTTAGCAATGTATATTCAAAATTTCGTTCAAATCTGTTATGTAGTTTGGAAGAAATTCTTTGATCACTGCGAATTTTGGCCTGTATCACAATATAACTCACGAATGGTGATATTTACAAAATTTTCGCAAGCTAAACATCACCGTTAAGTTCTGATGAATACATGTTCCAAGTTTTATTGAGCTGCGTTCATTAGTTTTGGTGATTTTACTTGATAATTGAATTTGGAGATTGGTAGTGAGACTGGCCACGAGTCCGGGCCGTAAATTTGCCCGAGACGTCCTAGGTTTCTAGTGCTGAAACAGTTAAAACAGTTGAAAAACATATTGGTTCACTAAAATGGGTTCTATTTGTGAAATACACATTCGTGTTTAACCTATATCTTTTAAAATTGCAGCGTACTTAATTTTATAGAAAGAGGCGCATGATTTTATATGTGTCTGTGGGGGGCGCTAGAAATTCACTAGGGAGCCAAAGGGGGCGCCAGCCGGAAAAAATTTGGGAACCACTGATCTATAGGATCGCAAATGGCTGCGATTTCATGGTAAATAGGCTAATAAAGTAAAGCTTTGGGTATTAGAAATTGGCTAAATTTCCTGCATTAAAACTTCGTCATCATGACATCAAATCGACTCCATGTATATCTCCCGTATAAAATGTATTATAAAATTTGTAGTCTGAAGATATTAATTGGATTTAGCGTGTCACCATCACCTAGCCTCACGCCTCACTGCGTGTCACCATCACCTAGCCTCACGCCTCACTAAGCGCCATGCCTCCAATTATTTGCATTATTCAGATGCGTTCGCCGTTGCTGAGTGTGTGACAAGCTTGGGATTTTTGATTGGCCTTTTCTCAAATTAAAATAAATAATTTGATTCTTGGAATTCTTGTTTTGTTAACATAGGCATTGGGAGAATTTAATTGATGTTATTTTAGT
The DNA here is from genome assembly GCF_000764305.2 of Hyalella azteca. Taxonomy (NCBI): domain Eukaryota; kingdom Metazoa; phylum Arthropoda; class Malacostraca; order Amphipoda; family Hyalellidae; genus Hyalella; species Hyalella azteca. Next base: position 8,536 of record NW_025933384.1, read on the forward strand.
TTCATGCTACTGGCTTAAACATTTTTTGCTAAACATAATTAATACTTAGATTAATTAATCACCTTCGCAACCTCATGCTAACTGAAGGCTGTCTAATTAAGTTATGAATTTGCAAATTACAATTTCGAAAATAAAATATTCCGTTTTTCTCAAGGTGATTTGAAAATACAATGAAATGATGATAATATGCCAATACATTGAGCTATTATGCTTTTCTTAGCTAGCATTAATGATGGGTGGTCTAAGTTTGCGACTAATCGAGATTCCCATAAGGTCTAAGTTAGTGATGAATGACAGCTCGTGTTCGTGCAGTCTTCATTCTCCGTCAACATATATCAAGATATACATTCTCTGTCAACATATATCAAGATATACATTCTCCGTCAACATATATCAAGATATACATTCTCTGTCAACATATATCAAGATATACATTCTCTGTCAACATGCATATATCAAGCAAATTCATAGTTTCAATGCAGCAGAACTTCCATGCAGCAATCACTCTAACTTTTTGATAGATCATATTTCGATATTTTTTTCTTCAAGTTATGAACTTTCATGGGAATATTCATGAAAATTTAATTCTTCCTATAGAAATTCTAATTTCTCGGGAACACTTTTAAGAAAAATTAATCATTACTTGAAAAATTTATAAAAACAATTTTTTTTAAACAGTGCCTTTGGCTGCACGGACTAAAATAAAATAAATTATATGAAGGACGGCGTGATGCAATTGAAGGAAAGTAAAATTCGTTCTAATGCTGTCATCTCGATATTTTTGAGCCATGCAAAACTCTTCCAGTTTTTTCTATGCTGCTTCCCTGTAATCGAATTCGATATTTTTAGACGCCACTAAGTCAAGGTTTTTACGCGCAGCGCGCAATTGAAAAGGCAGATGCGATCGTAGCTTCTTCGGAATTGAGCAGCAAATCGAGAAGAGAGCGAGAGATAATAACGTGAGATGAAGAAATGATGTAGATGGTATCATTTGGTATGTAGAGATGATAACGAGAAGCTTCAAAAAAGCGGCCGCGTGACGTCGCTGCAGTCAAGAACAAATCATTTTCAGGTATTGACGTATAAAAAATTATCGAAATTAGTTCATATAACACAAGGCTGGGTAACACGGTTCATTTGTAACAATGTAAATAAATTTACTATAGCAAACATTGACCACCTCACGCTGATTAATTTCCATGTTGGGGGCAAGGCGAATTGTTGACTTCTGGCGTAACTGGATTTACTGGCTGTTGATAAAGTGGATTGGTAGATTGGTTTGGTCTAATTCATGGTGGATGAATTATATATTGGTATACCCAAACGTTTGTATATATTTTTTTTTGTTTGGCGGTATTCTGGAATTCGTTTATGCATTAGAAATGGAATCATTTCACTCATCCAAAAATGAGTGTTTCCATTTATTTTTAGATCATTGAATGACACAAACCATCCTAATTATCAATTAACCATCTAAACCCATCCAAGAAGAAATTTCATATGCTCCAAACTAAAAATTCAAATGCTCCCAACGAACCATGCAAATGCTTTTAACAACAATCAAATTCGTATGTAACAAAAATGGCACAAACAAACGTCAATATTCGATGACAGGAAACAATTAAGCGACTTACCCTCAATTGATTGACCGCCTTACCCAAATAAAAATTAAGAGTGGAGCACCTATGTTTTNCCTTCGTGCACTGTGCAGTTTGGGCAAACGGTTATCGGTGGCTCACAAGAGATTTGTCTGCAATGAGCCATAGATGTTTCAGACCCTATAAATCATCGATGATTCATCGATGGCTCCCACCTATACTCGCCACTCTTTCGATTTATTGGTGTTTTATTGTCGATTTTCGGCAGATCTGGCCACCCACCGTTACGCCACCTATAATTTACTATCGCCACCTATAATCATCGGTGCTCCACCCTTAATTTTTATTTGGGTACTGCCTTACGCTTGCAGCTCTGTTACTGAATGCATGCAATCGATTACTCTGCTTTAGGGGGAACCTTGTTGTTATGGTGCGCATAATATTAGCAAAGTCTGTCAGCAAAAACATTTTTTAAGAAAAATACATCTTCTAAGAAGCAAAGTGTAAGCCGTGCTTTTCTATGTACGTTGTAGGCGTATCTAAATAGTAGTAAACTACCTGAGGTAGGTTCGGGTACCGTGAACAAAAGAGGATAAATGAGGCATGAGTTAATTACAGATTAGATACTTATACTTAGTGAGGATATATCGGCTTACAGTTTATGGGGATTGAAGAATGCTAAAGAAGTAGAACGTGTTAAAGGCGTTCGTAAAAATTTTGCAGATCGTCCCCGATCTTCTCAAATCTAACGGAAGTGTTAACGCTCCTGAATTTTAGTGCTATTAAAAATGCATATAATGGCAAATTGCAGCATGTCTATTAACCATGCAGTTAGCAAGAATTAACAAGTAGTAAAACATTTCAATAGCTAAGAGATCTTAGAAGTAGCAAATTCAGATGCACAATAACACTTTCCTCTCAACGGGAAATTGGTCCCTAATCTGACAGGAACGAATTTGTAAACTGAAAACAAGAGTTCAGAATCTTTGAATCATTTGAATATAGCTCACAACAGAAATCATATGTAATCAGATGTAAGAATCCTAATGGAAGATCACAACAAACAGTAAGAATTTTATATGTCAAAAATAGATCAAATCACATGGAATCGTCGATCAAGAAATTCAAATAGGAACATGTGATGACGAAAATATAATCGTTATGACTGCGCAAAAAAACACAATCTTGGCTGTCTACATATACACAGTTTAATACTTGAACGTAGCAGCAAAAAATATCAGATTATAATTAATATCACGTCACAATATTCGGCGTTATAAATTTGATTAACACCTATGAACATATCGCAGTGAAGGATATTATCTTTCAACAAGGAAGACATCAATCAGGAAATATTCAGGGACGAATGGTATCAACATTGTCACCTGACAGAAGTAGAAAACTTTTATCGGGGGAATAACTGCTGTTATGGTATACGCTGTTGTTATTCGCGTAATATTAGCATAGTTTGTCATCAAAATCATTCTCAAGAAGCAAAGTAGAAAACTTTTATAGGAGAAACACCATCTGTTATGGTGTGCTGTTGCTAGTCGCATAACAACATTTAACTTCACTTCGAAATGAAATACCACGACTACATGACATGACGTGCTGGCAGCAATTAAGTAAAGGATATTTTTCACCTGTCAATTACAAGTAGTTTTGGATTGCGGTGAAGTTCCTAGCGTAAGCGTTGTGTACCTCAATCTCAAACACAAAGATTTTGTTCGGATTGATTTACATCAGTGGTTCCCAAACTTTTTCAGGCTGGCGCCCCCTTTGGCTCCCTAGTGAATTTCTAGCGCCCCCACCGACATATAAAAACATAAGCCTCTTGCTTGAAATATAGTACGCTGTAATTTTAAAACACAATGGTTAAAAACAAATATGTATTTCACGAATAGAACCCCATTTAGCAAACCAATATGTATTTCAGCTGCTTTAACTGTTTCAGAACTAGAAACCTAGGACGTCTCGGGCAAATTTACGGCCGGACTCGTGGCCGGTCTCCCTGCCAATCTCCAAATTCAGTGACCACGAATATCTCCCAAACTAATGAACGCAGCTCAATGAAACTTAGAACATGTATTCATCAGAACCTAACGGTGATGTTTAGCTCGTGAAAATTTGTTGCATTTCACCTTCATTCGTGAGTTATATTGCGATACAGGCCGAAATTCGCAGTGATCAAAGAATTTCTTCCTATAACTACTGAAAAAATTTGAACGAAATTTTGAATATATATTCCTAACTACCAAACGGGGATTTTATATTTTGTTCAACTTTCAATAAATTTTTCGATTTCGCCTTCGTTTGCGAGTTCTTTTTTTTTTCATTTCACCGTCATTCTTGATTTCACACTTCCTTACATTTGCCTCGCATCGCCGGGTATTTTGTCGCTTAAATTCGCAGTGATCAATAAATGTATTCTAAACTACTGAAGAGATTTCAACGAAATTTTATATGTAAATACCTTACTTCCCAACGGTGATGTTTAGCTCGTGACAATTTTTATAATTTGCTTTCGTTATCGAGTTAACCAGGAGAGGTTAAAAAAACAGATCTGAGTGAAAAAAAACCATCGCTGGGAGTCATGTGCTGCAAGTGTTGTGTATAAATCGTCAAACAAACGCTCAAACTTCTGACTTCGACTTCGGATTGCCTTCCCCCTTTCGCCCCACCCCTATGGCCCTCTTCTTCCTTACCGCCCCCCAAAATCTTTCCACCGACCCTAGGGGGGCGATATCGCCCACTTTGGGAACCACTGATTTACATAATGGCTAAGAAACTTTACCCGATTACGCTACAAAGTCGTGGTCTGGCTCTGTTAACAAAATGGATTGTGTGTTTTGAAGACCGGTAGCATAAGTGCTATGGCAAAGTTACTGGCATTGACCGTCACTCATTAATAAAAAATGAAAGCTACTTGCGCACTGGATTGCATTTAATTTTTAATTGTTGATATTTTCCTGACAGCTTTTATGCCACATTTTTACCACATACTGACATTTACCACATGCTAGTGGGTGTAATAAGCACATTTTCTACTTTAGAGGACCGGGAAAGTGAAAGCTGTTTTTAGCACATCTTCTTATTTATGGAAAAAAGGCGCTATTGGGCTCGTCATGTCCGTCCGTCCGTCCATCCGTCTGTCTGTCCGTGACTTCACGTTTCCGTCGACGAAAAAATGCGCTCTCTGTCACTCACTGCAGTGAGTACTGAGTTATATTATTTTATAGAAGTAAGAATTGTTTTAATAAAACCATATATATGATTATGTAGAATGGAAATGCTGAACAACTGACATTCGTCCCGCTCAAATGCAGCAAATCAACGTCCTAGCGTAGCTGCAATAATTGCGAGTGAGTGAGTCCTGGGTGAACTGAAACCAAAGATTTCAGTTTACACTTCATTTTATTGGAGTAAATGTCCTACAACAAAACTATCTTTGTTGTATGTGAACGTGGTCACAGTGTCTAACAGCGTTGTAGTGTACAGCGGCGTGCCGCAAAGAAGCGTTGTCAGATTTATTCATTAGATTAATAAAAGATCTCTCTGATGCAGTGTCCAAGTGTCCAGCCTGTTTTCCGTAGGCTCTGACAATACGAAAGTTTATCATACAGTGACTCCGACGTCGCTAAAGTCAGCTGTAAAATGATCCTGATAGTTTGGTTTAGTGGGTATCGAGAGTACAAATACGAGGCACAAAGAGAGTTCGGGGCTCAAAGACCGTAGGACCATGACTTACGAGGAAAGAATAAAAATTATAAATCATTCAAGTCGGTGTATCCGTGACAAGCTCGTTGAACAACATATAGACTAACTATTCATACTCGTGTTAAAAAAATAAGAAATTCCGGAAAAACTACTGAGACATGGAAGAAAAACCGGCGGACACCAGAGGACACGGTTGAAACAGACACACACACTTACGTTGCTATGTACACTTCAGCGGCGTGTGTTGCACACTGTCATTATCACAGAGATGTGCGTTGCAGTGTGCTGCACACTTCAGTCTATTAGGTTGCTCATCATCCGCATGCATAGCGTAAGGCAGCACAATGTCAGATATGATATGAAGCGCGAGCTCATGAACTTCAACAACCTAGAGACTAGAGAGTCCTATAGGCCATGTTCATCAGTAAATGGCTGGAGGATTAGATATTACATCTACAAAATTCTTATTGAGAGTATGAATAATGCATAGAGCATTATATGTATAGCATGAATGTGGTACACAGCAACATATGAAAATCACACTGACAAATTAAATAATTTTACTGTTTTTTGAATTAAAATTGCACATTTTTCAAAAATTTGATTTTTTCCCAATGGAAAAATATAAATTCATCATTTCAAGAATAATTCTCGTTCGAATACGCTTTTTTGTGTTGTAAAAAATTGAAAATATTTTTTTTCGGAAGTTTTGAGTAACTAATTCATATTATATATCCATATAACCATTCATCATAATTAAAAATGAATGCCAGATGATTATGTGAATGAATATTCCTTCATCTTAAAATCATCCAATCATTCCAATATCAATAATCTCGACTGGTATCAAAGTGGCAACTTAATATCAACTAAACTATGAATAACTTAGCGGTGTTCAGCCCTAAGTTGTCCCTGTTGTTATACTTTTATCGCAATATATATTTTGTAGGAGCATTGATATTTTAATATTATATTTTATAGCTTTTGGATATAAATGATCGGTGATTGGCTGTAATTTATTTGCAAAATATACACGGAACTAAATAATTTCCAAACATTATCGTTGCTGTTTGAATGAATGAAAAATGCCTAAATTGATGTGGTGGTGCGAGCCATGTTTTTGTTACAACTTTATATGCCATCACAATTACCGAATATCTCTTCATATACATAAGCCATGAAAGCATGGCACGAAACTCCTGACATTAATACTCGAAAATGTGAACTGGATTTTCCTAAAACTTAAATTGAGACGCAACAAACAACTCCACTAGCGGGGTAGACGTGGAACCTGAACCCACGTACACCGTCATATTGGCGAGGCATAGCAGATCCCAGTCTCAATCAGCAGGAGTTGGATGAACAATTGGGAGTATTCAACGAAGAATAATCTCATTTGTCTAATATTATTCTACTCTGGCTTGGGGGCGTGAGAACTTTCCGTTAATGTGTAAATTGACGACAAAACTCTAAGTGAAAGTGACGAACTGTGAGATTCAATTCATGGAAGTATTTCAGGATGCGAGGATTAGGAATGCTTAAATTTTGTTTTTTTTTCGATTATCTGATGATATAATAGATCATATAGTCGTAGGTAGTAGCAAGTAAAAAGCTGTCTAACTGGTGAAATGTAACACCAGCGACCAGAGGTTTCCTGTTGGGCTCAGCAGACAGTTTTCTTCAGTGGACTACCAATAACTTAAGTTTTCTATGAGCGTCCAGAGAAAATTTCACAACGTAGACTGAAATGAAATTTTACGATTCTGTCCATTAGTCCTTGGCATTCATTTCGCTATTGTCTTTGTTTTATCTGCCGTTTGACAAGTTTTCACAGAATAAAAAGTTGAAACTTTTGAACTTAACAATAATAAAATGTTGGGTTCGTAACAATTAACGTATATTAACAGGTCATACATTTATATGATTGGTAAGCAACTTACATAATTTCGAAGCCTGTACATATTTCATCACCCATCAGTCCTTATCATTTAACCAATTCGAAATCTCAACCTTACCTTTGATTGAAGTAGTAAATCTGCAGCAAATTTTCCATCACACTTATGAACAATTGATGGCAGTTGAGGTCTGCAATCAGAAATCAATAGCTTTAGAATTAGAAACTTCCACTTGTGTAAATGCATAGTTTAGAACCTGTCTCTNTAACATAGTGATGTCATAACATAGTGATGTCATAACATAGTGATGTCATAACATAGTGATGTCTTAACATAGTGATGTCATAACATAGTGATGTCATAACATAGTGATGTCGGCGCTGAAGTGCAGGCCTGATGTGGCCTGTCGCCACATGATGACGCCATATGATGAAGTGAAATAATATATAACGGGCACATGTTTACATGGCAAGACGCATTTTGTAATGCCAGACGCCTCGGAACGCGTTAGTCAAGACACACTCCGTACGCGACTGAGGTTAGCACGCAACTACCTAGAGATGAGTTGTCTGCAGGGCCCCAACGCTTGCGTTCTGTTTCATCACCTCGAACTTCCAACTAACTTCGACTATATTATTTAATGTGCCACAGATTATATCATAGAAGACCAAGAAAACCCATAGAATCACGTCACGAGAATTTTAGTCAATATCATGTCGCGAATCTAAATTTATAGACAAGTCTCACCAATGTCTAAGAAAAATTTTGATTTTGACAATTCTAAACCAAATGAGATAAATACAACTTAGGTTTTCAAGAAACTCAGATCTGACCACGACAATATTTCATTCAGTTTACACGAAATCGACATAGACATCAATTTTATGAAGCTTTTGGACATCTTAAAGCAGTTATAACTCAATGCATATAAGAGACCTGCTCAAAAATACAAAATAAATACAAATACAAAATAAAAGATTTTTGTACAAAATCAATTATAAAATTTGATGCTACCGAAACTTTTTACGATAGTAGCTTCACTGGAAAATACGTTCAACGTCAGTTACTCCAGATTTTATTTTTTAATGAAGTGAGTGAGGAGGGACTATCCCAAAAATACAAGAGGCGTCAAGTGATAATAATAATAATAATAGCGGTTTCAGCGTTAATTAGGCCGTAGGCCTGTCGCCGATTCTTACCATCTGAGAACATTCACAGTATTTTGCAGTCTCGAACTCGCAACTCACTGCTACAATTCTGCTGTGCTTAACCGCCCGGCCTCCTCGCCGATTCTGACCAGAAACTGGCGCACAGAGCTGGGATCGAACCCGCAACTCTCTGCGCCAATCATGGTACTCTGAACTGTAACCACTGGGCCACCCTGCCCCAATACAATTTATTGGGAAAATAAGTTTATTAAAAAAGCCTAAAACTTCATATATTATGCCTCATTTTCGATGACTAGGAACGATTGGGAGTTGAGATCGTGAGCCGGCAAGCACCAGCGATGTCCGGCGTACAGGTTTCATGTACAGTGAAGTTTTCAGGTGAGTTCTTTTCAAACTCAATCGACAATTCTACGGACCCGCCTGCGGACTCGCCTGCGGATTCACGCAACTCTGACACTCATAATTCCTTCAATACTTAACGGTTCTGTATGAATTTTGGAATGCGACTATTAACTATCGATACGCTGCCGCAGGAATTATTACAGAATTTTACATGAATTATTTCCTAACCCAACCTAACCTAATAATTGGTCATGTAAAAATCTGTAATATTTCCTGCGGCAGCATATCGATAGTTAATACTCACATTCCAAAATTCATACAGAACCGTTAAGTATTGTAGGAATTATGAGTGTCCCAGTTGCGCGAGTCCGCAGGCGAGTCCGCAGGCGGGTCCGTAGAATTGTCGATTGAGTTCTTTTCAACAATATATTCTCTATGTGACGGTTAACTGATATCAAACAATACTCTACCGCGTGCTACTTCGTAAGTCGTTATGTTATATTTTTACGCAGTAACTATAGTTGTGTTTGGATCTGTTATAATACCGCTGCTCTGCCCCCGCCCCCAACATGACTAATGCGATTGCTACACTACTAACTTGGCAAGCGATTGCTACACTACTAACTTGGCATGCGATTGCTTCACTACTAACATGGCATGCGATTGCTACATCGCTTCTCTGCATTAGCGAGGGTTGACATCTCGGGGCTTCCACTGCATCAGTCGATGCCGGTGAACATATTCAGCGCGTCAAGAGAGATTCAATTTGTTTTACAATTCGTGAAATGCGTCCATCGCTCCTTGGTTCACTTCTTCTTGACTTCAACTGTTCATTGCAATTAGGTTCATGCTGAACAAATAATTAGAGGAAAATGCCTTGTTTCCGAACATGAATGTAATTAAAATTGAAAAAAACATGACAACTCCACAGATTTCAAGTCAAGTTCCTCCACTAATTTTCCTTGTAACATTGAAGGCACAAATGCCCAGTCCCAGAGTCCCACACGCCCTCCGCTATTTTCTGGCGTCCTGCAATAAAACCAGCGCGCATATGTTGCTTTATGTTAATTTACATCCAAAGGATTCCCTTAATTCTTATATGAAATTATACGCTTTTTTTCTTTCTCTCTGTAGAAAACAGTGGAATTGGCTGAAAATTTAATATTCAATGGAAAGGAAAGCCAATACGGGCTGAGTTCGTTGACCGGAGTTATGTTATAATAAATATTTCAGTTTAGGCTCGAAGTTTTCTTACAGTTCAATAACGCTACAGATGAAAATTTCCTACTGGCTAACTAAAGGAAAATGTTGTGCACTAGTTCGTCCCATTCTAGTGCACCTGCAGCACCTGAACCCAATCTTTTGCAAAAAATTACGTAGATAAATGCTAAATTCGTGTAAAAAATTAACGTTTAGAAGCATTTAAATTTGATAAGCAGTTATCATGTTGCACTCACTCCGTGTATCCATAACCGTCACCAGCGTCCCCGTAACCTGTATCTGCAGGCGATGAGGTCGGCGCTTACCGCCGCTCTGCCCCCGCCCCCATCATGCCTTGCTCCATCTCAGCAGCTGCTCATGATCTGATACAGTGATGCACTGCAGTGACGCAGTGCAATGGTGCACATCATCTCAGCAGCTGCTCGTGATCTGATACAGTGATGCACTGCAGTGACGCAGTGCAATGGTGCACAGCATCTCAGCGGCTGCTCATGATCTGATACAGTGATGCACTGCAGTGACGCAGTGCAATGGTGCACAGCATCTCAGCAGCTGCTCATGATCTGATACAGTGATGCACTGCAGTGACGCAGTGCAATGGTGCACAAAATTAATGATGAAGTGATGTTCGGCAGAAATAAACCTGCTTGTTACTGCGTTGAAGTGGCGTTTTTTAGTTTAATTCAGTTACCCAAAAAGAATGAAATGAAGAAATTAATCTGTTTCAATTTTTTCCATGTCTTTTATGTATTTTACTTTCACATTTCCTAGCGGTATATTTATTCCATTCAGTTTTGTTTCAACATTCTCAATCTAATTCAACTTTAATGCTAAAATTGATAATAACGTGAGTTTACGGTACTTATTTTGACGTTTCAGTGCCGATTGATAATAATTCCCCTACCTATTACACATCATTGACCACTTGATTAAACTTAATGTGGAAGTTTTGGAGCCTATGAAGGCCGCAAGACGAGTCAACACTACAGTGAAGGCGGCTAAATTGATACCCAAGTTGATGCCGAGTCAAAGTCTGATGCTGCAGTGCAGCTCACGCGTTCCGTGTCATTTCCTTTAGCACTCGGCCCTGATGATTCGCGAAATGTTCTAAATTTGGTTCGTGAAATGTTCTAAAATTGAAGTTAAACTCATATACGAGTAACGCAAGACGTGATCGATATGAACTCTACATAAACATAACCTCAGAGATGAAAAGGGAGGCTCGAATAAAATTTAAAGATGAACGGCTGCTTGTCTCATGACCTCCTATACAAAAATATTGGTCTTCATTGACACCAAGTTACATAAAGTTGATCTCAAAAGATGAGGCCTCATCTTGAGGAATTTCTATGCAGGAGCGTAACACTGAACACCTGAATACGATTAAAATTTTCATCAGGTGTAGTATTTAACTGATATGTATTGAACACCAGCTGCTTTATGGCACGTTACAAACAACCATAACATACTGTATTGTTTCAAAATGGTTATATTGTTATCATTGTCTAAATTTTCATTTATCGCGTTTATTATCTTCGTTTAGTTCTTGTCTGTGATAATTTATTATAAAAACTCATTGAAGTACGAGTAAATTTCTCCGCCTTTGCCAGGTTGCCCAGAAACTGGAATTTTATGTTCATGCAAACCAAACGCCTACGTTTATACTAGGATATGTGAACATATCAATTAAGGAGAGGTTCTTTCTATTTATTGAAAACAATCATATTAACTGAGCTCGTGTTAGATGATAATTGAACACATTATTCTCGTCTCAATTATCTATTGAAGATTACGAAGAAAATGAGATGAGAAAATTTTGCACGTCATCCCTGCGTCGGCCCTGTCACTGGGAGAAATGAGTGGGGCGTTTTTCAAATAATGACGCACTTCTTGCCCCGGTGTAGGTCAACCTGACCCAGTAATGTATTAGTGCTACGTAGGTCATCTTTTGTTCAGTTGTAGGCAGGAAAATGAGTCACTATTTGGACAGTTTGGCCCAGTTGTTTTATGAGTGTCACGTATATTAAAGAGGATCCTACAGCATTTAGAACTCGGGAAAAGTACATGACAAGTAAATGAACATGAACAGTAAATGAACATGGAAAGTAAATGAACATGGAAAGTAAATGAACATGGAAAGTAATTGAACATGAAAAGTAAATGAACATGAACAGTAAATGAACATGAACAGTAAATGAACATGAACAGTAAATGAACATGGAAAGCAGATGAACATGGAAAAGTAAAAGAAATGGAACGTAAAGGAAAATGAAATGTAAAACAATATGAAAAGTAAAATAACATGAGAAGTAAAAGTGCATGAAAAGTCAATCAACATGAAAAGGTAAAGAACATGAACAGTAAATTAGGACGGAAAAGCATTATTCATGTGACAATAAAAACGCGCATGGAAAAACGTACGGTTGATTGCATGGCGCCATTTATGTCGTCTGGTTTGATCGAACTTCATTTTTTTCGTTTGATCAAACCGTTGGCAAGTGGAATCATTATATTAATATTTTATTGAATAAAATCTTGATGATCTGAGATTTTAGCGTTCAAATACATTTCCGCACATTAAGAGGTTATCTGTATAATTATTTAAGAAAAGGCGCACTGAGTGGCCTGAATTAAATATCAATTTTTATTAGCAAGGAACAAGTGCCGCCAGTGGCGCCATAAGGTATTTTTAGGGGGAAAAGTAAAACAATATGAAAAGTAAAATAACATGAGAAGTAAAAGTGCATGAAAAGTTAATCAACATGAAAAGGTAAAGAACATGAACAGTAAATTATGACGAAAAAGCATTATTCATGTGACAACAAAAGCGCACATGGAAAAACGTACGGTTGATTGCATGGCGCCATTTATGTCGTCTGGTTTGATCAGACTTAATTTTTTTCGTTGAATTTTGGGCGTCGGCAAGTGGAATCATTATGTTAATATTTTATTGAATAAAAATCGTGAAAGTCTAAGATTTCAGCACATTCATTTCCGCCAGTTATCTGTATAATTATTTATTTAAGAAAAGGCGCACTGGACTGAGTGGCCTGATTGAATAAATATCAATTTTTATTAGAAAGGAGCAAGTGCCGCCAGTGGCGCCATAAGGTATTTTTAGGGGGACTGCAGCCCCTGAAATATTATTAAGTCACGCTAAAAGAAAATATTCTCATTTAATATAATTTAATTATTTTAAGTAAACAAAAAAAATGCCGACAAATCATTGTTAATTTACGGCAATTTTTGGCATGAAATAATTAAATCCTTATTTAAGTCTAGATAAGTAATCACACCACCAGTCTTATCTAATTAATATGATCATGAATAAGGACACAAGCCCCGCCTGTCAGTAGACGGGGACTTGAGGGACTCCTGTTTGTTTAACTAAAAAAACTGGGCGCTAATCGCCGCGCCCGCCTTCGTCTTGTGAAGCTGCGCCGCGGCGGCACGTTGCGAGCATCCAGCAACAGCGCCTCATAAGTGCGGTGAACTTGACCTGCCGCTGCCGTGCCCCTCATGGCAGCTTTGTTCGTCTCAATCATAGTTTTATCAAACAAACCTCGATTTTAATTTGACGTCAACAAAGTGAAAATAGCAACGTTAATATTTTGTATCATATACTTATTCTTTAGTAAATAATTTAAATTATATAAGCATATATATTACAGAATTGAAACAAAACGATTCATGGGTTATACATGAAAGAAATTCACAACTTTAAGGTATGGAAACTTCATGGAAATAAAAAATATCATCTTACACACATGTAAAATTATCCATTGATGTTGTTGTTCATGTATTTGATTCGAAACTAACAAAGTTCTGGTGTTACCTTATTAGCAGAGTTTGGCGTCAAAAACATTTTTAGAGGCAAAGTAGAAAACTTTTATAGGGGGAACCACTGCTGTTAGGGTGCGCTGTTGTTATTAGAATAATATTTACAAAGTTTTTCATCAAAAACATTTTTTAAGAAAAATACATCTTCTAAAAAGCAAAGTGTAAGCCGTGCTTTTCAATGTACGTTTTAGGCGTATCTAAATAGTTATAAACTACCTGAGGTAGGTTCGGGTACCGTGAACAAATGAGGATAAATGAGGCACGAGTTAATTACAGATTAGATACCTATACCTAGTGAGGATATATCGGCTTACAGTTTATGGAGATTGAAGAATGCTAAAGAAGTAGAACGTGTTAAAGTCGTTCGCAAACATTTTTTAGATCGTTTTCGATCTTCTCAAATCTAACAGAAGTGTTAACGCTCCTGAATTTTAGTGCTATTAAAAATGCATATAATGGCAAATTGCAGCATGGCTATAAACCATGCACTTAGCAAGAATTAATAAGCAGTAAAACATTTCAATAGCTAAAAGATTTTTAGCAAATTCAGATGCACAATAACACCTTCCTATCAACGGGAAATTGGTCCCTAATTTGACAGGAACGAATTTGTAAACTGAAAACATAAGTGCAGAATCTTTGAATTATTTGAATATAGCTCACAGCAGAAATCATATGTAATCGGATGTAAGAATTATAATGGAAGATCACAACAAACAGTAAGAATTTATATGTCAAAAATAGATCAAATCACATGGAATCGTCGATCAATAAATCCAAATAGAAGATTTGATGACGAAAATATAGACGTTATGACTGCGCTAAAAACAATCTTGGCTGTCTACATATGCTATGCACAGTTTAATACTTTGAAGTAGCAGCAAAAAATATTAGATTATAAATTTATAATGAACATCACGTCACAATATTCTGCGTTACAAATTTTATTACCATCAAATTTTATATCAACTAGATAGTAATTAACATCGCGTTACAATATGCGGCGTTACAAAGCACGACAGAAGATCAGCGGAGAGACGACAGTCTCGCAGTTACGCGTACGCCGCAACATGCGGCGTAACAAGGAAGGCCAATACAAGGAAATGTTTAGGAACATATCGCAGTGAAGGAGATTATCTTTCAACAAGGAAGACATCAATCAGGAAATATTCAGGGACGAATGGTATCAACATTGTCACCTGACAAAAGTAGAAAACTTTTATCGGGGGAATCACTGCTGTTATGGTGCGCTGTTGTTATTCGCGTAATATTAGCGGAGTTTGTCATCAAAATCCTTTTTTAAGAAGTAAAGTAGAAAACTTTTATAGGAGCAACACCATCTGTTATGGTGTGCTGTTGCCAGTCGCATAACAACATTTAACTTGACTTCAAATGAAATACCACGACTACATGACACGACGTGCTGGCAGAAATTAACTAAAGGATATTTTTCACCTGTCAATTACAATAGTTTTGGATTGCGATGAAGTTCCTAGCGTAAGCGTTGTGTACCTCAATCTTCAACACACAGATTTTGTTCGGATTGATTTACATAATGGCTAAGAAACTTTACCCGATCACGTTACAAAGCTGTGTTCAGGCTCTGTTAACAAAATAGATTGTTTGTTTTGAAGACCGGTGGCATAAGTGCTATGGCAAAGTTACTGGCATTGACAGTAACTCATTAATAAAAAATGAAAGCTACTTGCGCACTGGATTGCATTTATCTTTTAATTGTTGATATCATTCTGACAGCTTTCATGCCACATTTTTACCACAGGGACCGGGAAAGTGAAAGCTGTTTTCTTTTATAAATTTAAGAATTGCTTGAATAAAACATATGTATGATTATGTACAATGGAAATGATAAAATGCTCCTAAACGTTAATTTTTCTGCAAGTTCTGTATTTATATACGTAATTTTATCACAAAAAATTGTGTTCAGGTACACTATTGTTATACGCATTATGCTCTCATGCACAATATTTTACTATAGTTAGCCAACGAGAAAGTTTTCTTCTGTGATTGTAAGAAAACTTTGAACCTAAATTGAATTATTTCGTTATAACTCCGGCCAACGACCGCAGTCCGTTGGGTTTATCTTTACATTGAATGTCAGAGAGGAAGGAAAAAACCGTAGAAATTCATAAAAAAATTAAGTGAATCCTTTGGACGTGAATTAGCAGAAATCAACATATGCGCGTTGGTTGTATTGCATGACGCCAGAAAATAGCGGAGGGCGTGTGGGACTTTGGGCATTTGTGCCTTCAATGATACAAAAAAATTGGTGGAGTGCCTTGACGTGAGCCACTGCCCCCCTGCCACTGCTGGTGCACCGCCCCTGCCATGGCTGGTGCACCGCCCCCTGCCACTGCTGGTGCACCGCCCTTGCCACTGCTGCCTGCACCGCCTCTTGCCACTGCTGGTGCACCCTGCCACTGCTGCTGCACCGCCCCTGCCACTGCTGCTGCACCGCCCCTGCCACTGCTGGTGCACCGCCCCTGCCACGGCTGGTGCACCGCCCCCTGCCACTGCTGGTGCACCGCCCCCTGCCACTGCTGGTGCTTGCAGCTCTGTTAATGAATGCATGCAATTGTTTATTCCGATTTCATAAGAAGAAATGTTAAGTCTACTCGATCACCTACCACACAATCAACCGCTTCGTATAATAAAAACCCAATAATAAATTTGGTTCCCAAAATGTTCTAAAAATGAAGGTAAACTCATGCACAAGTAACGCAAGATGTGATCGATATGAACTCTACATCAAAATAACCTCAGAGTTGAAAAGCTAGGGACGCTCGAATAAAGTTTAGAGATGAATTCGGCTGCCTGTCGGCTGTCGCCTATACAAAAATATTGATCTTCATTGACACACAATACTCGATTCTCTGCATAAAGTTGATATCAAAAGATAAAGCCATCATCTTGAGGAATTTCTATGCAGGAGCGTAACACTGAACACCTGAATACGATTAGAATTTTCATCAGATGGTGCATTAAACTGATATGTATTGAACACCAGCTGCATTATGACACGTTACATTTAAAATCAACCATAACTTACTGTATTGTTTCAAAATGGTTATATATGTGTTATAATTGTCTTAATCTTCATTTATCGCGTTTATTATCTTCGTTCAGTTCTTGTCTGAAATAAATATAAGTTTATGATGAAAATTCAATGCAGTACAAGTAATTTTCTCCGCCATT
Organism: Hyalella azteca; assembly: GCF_000764305.2. NCBI lineage: Eukaryota > Metazoa > Arthropoda > Malacostraca > Amphipoda > Hyalellidae > Hyalella > Hyalella azteca. The sequence goes on from NW_025933384.1 coordinate 25,531, forward strand.
GTCAATTTGCCAAGAAACTGGAATTTTATGTTCATGCAAACCAAACGCCTATACATTTATACTAGGATATGTGAACCTATCAGTTGAGGAGAGGTTCTAACTATTGAAAACAGTGAGATTAACTGAGCTCGTGTCATGTTCAATTATCACCAGAAGTGATAATTNATATTACGGAATTGAAACAAAACGATTCATGAGTTATACATGAAAGAAATTCATAACTATTAGGTATTGAAACATCATGGAAATAAAAAAAATCATCTTAAACACATGCAAAATTATCCATTGATGTTCTTGTTCATGTATTTGATTGAAACTCACCAAGCTCATGTGTTACCTCATTAGCAGAGTCTGACATCAAAAGCATTTTCTAAGAAGCAAAGTAGAAAACTTTGATAGGGAAAACCCTTGCTGTTATAGTGCGCTGTTGCTATCCGCATAATATTATCATAGTTTTTCATCAAAAACATTTATTGAAATGCGAATTGCGAAGTAGAAAACTTTTATGGGAGGAACACCTGCTTTTCTGGTGCGCTGTTGCTAGTCGCATAATATAATTTGACTTCACTTCGAAATGAAATACCACGACTTACGACTACGTCACAAGACGTGATGGTCGCAAATAACTAAAGGATATTTTTTTCAGCTGTCAATTACAAGTCGTTTTGGATTGCGGTAAAGTTGCTTGCGTTGTATACCTCAATCTAAGATGTTCACATTTTGTTTCGGATTGATTAACACAATAACTAGGAAGCTTTTTCCGGTCACGCTAGTGTACAGCGGCGTGTCACAAAGAAGCGTTGCCTGCCCAGCCTCCAAGATTTATTCGTCATTGTTCAAGTGTCCAGTCTGTTTTCCGTAGACTCTGACAATACAAAAGCTTATCATTCAGTAATCCTGATAGTTTGGTTTACTGAGTATCGAGTGTACAAATGCGAGCCACAAAGACAGTTCAGGGCTTAAAGACCGTAAGACCATGACTTACGAGGAAAGAATAAATATTATAAACCATTCAAGTCTGTCGCATCGGTGTATCCGTGATGAGCTCATAGATCTACATATACATTAACTATTCATACTCGTGTTGACATAATAAGAAATTCAAGAAAAACTGCTGAGACTTGGAAGAAAAACCGACAGACACCAGAGGACACGGTTGAAACAGACGAACACACTTACGTTGCTATGTACACTTTGTACAACACGCAGGCTGCACTGCAACACGCAGGCTGCACTGCAACACGCAGGCTGCACTGCAACACGCAGGCTGCACTGCAACACGCAGGCTGCACTGCAACACGCTGGCTGCACTGCAAAAATCCGCAGGCTGCACTGCAACACGCAGACTGCACTGCAACACGCAGAATATACTTGGGTGTCAAGCAGGTATATATAACAAGTTCACAGAAATGTAATAAATCCGCCATAAAACATACAGAGTAGACCATTATCCGCTAGATTCAAGGCTATCCGGTAAAGCATTTTTTCTCGCTAGATGCCTTGGAATTACGCTAGATTTAGCGTGAAAATGGCTTAGTTGGCAACACGAGACTATCGTGACTGAAAGCGCGAAGTAGCCTGCAAAATTATAATCTTAATTAGTCTCGTTACCCTCACGAGTTTCAATACTTATGCATTTTTATCAATTATTAGATCACTAGCTTTACTATAACAAAGTATATTGGATGGGTAATAAAAGTTCAAACTATGTACCGTAAACGTTTCACTTTATTATTAAATTCCACTAGCATTCATAATGCGAGGATGAATCTAAGACGTTAATATGACAAAAAATATCGAACACATAAAAAATTATCGATAAAGACACGAATAATTTCATTTTTATATTTTAAACAAATATATTTTTCTATGGGTTACTAAAGTAAATTTAGTGTGATGCTCAGAATAAATTGGCTTGATGCATAATTCTTATATAGCAAGTTTATTGTTGCTGAGCAGCATTCATACTTAATACTGCGCACCGCTTCACTGCGTCACTGTAATGCATCAACGCATCAGATCATGAGCAGCTGCGGAGAGTCATGATGGTGAGTCATGATGGTGAGTCATGATGGGTGAGTCATGATGGTGAGTCATGATGGTGAGTCATGATGGTGAGTCATGATGGTGAGTCATGATAGTGAGTCATGATGGTGAGTCATGATGGGAGGCTGGGGCCTGGGGTAGAGCAGCGAGCAGCGCTGACATCTTTCGCCTGCAGGCTCTCCATTATATCAAGATGAGCATCGCTTAGTAAGATAATTGGTCATAAAATTTAAACCCTCCTAGACCTAATTTGGCTACTTAGTAATAATTTACGTAATTTAATTACAAATGATTTAGTTCATGTATACGAGTCGACCCGAACGCACGTACTTGATACTTCATCTGTTAGCCAAGTGATCGTTTTCTACTTGAGCAAGTTTGACCTGTAAGAAAACTTCCTGCCTAAACTAAAGTATTTTTTCATCTCGGCCTGTTACGGCTTTTCTCTCAATTGAATGTCAAGTTGTCGCCGTTCGATTTATATAGAGAAAAAGAAAAGATGACTAAAAAATTTCAACCAGAGATAAGACAATGGCTGGCATGTAAATAAAGGAGGACGCGGCATATGATAATAGAAGATATATAGGAAATTTGTGAAGCGCCCTGAGCTGACCACAGCGGAGTTTGAATTGATTGTGTACTTTGACACCATACATGTAATGATGATGTAAATAGCACATTTTATTCCAATTATTAGCGCATAACAGAGCCCAGTTGTAACTGTTGGAAATGAGTGTGCCAAATAAAGGAATTAAATCAAATAAGAAACCATTTGAAATGATAAAATATTATAAATTGATGAGATAATTCAGTCGAAGTTTCGAACACGCATAAGCTTTAATGCTGACTATCAGTATATGAAATGTTGTACGACTGATGCAGTGGAAGCCGCCGAGATGTCAACCCTCGCTAATGCAGAGAAGCGATGTAGCAATCGCATGCCTAGTTAGTAGTGCAGCAATCACATGCCAAGTTAGTAGTGCAGCAATCACATGCCAAGTTAGTAGTGCAGCAATCACATGCCAAGTTAGTAGTGCAGCAATCGCATGCCAAGTTAGTAGTGTAGCAATCGCATGCCAAGTTAGTAGCTGTCTCTTATACACATCTAGATGTGTATAAGAGACAGACGCTATACGTACCAAGAGCTTGGCCCGTTGCCTAGACTTACCGTCATGTAGGATACATGAACCGTTGTCAACGCTATACGTACCAAGAGCTTGGCCCGTAGCCTAGACTCACCGTCATGTAGGATACATGAACCGTTGTCAACGCTATACGTACCAAGAGCTCGGCCCGTTGCCTAGACTTACCGTCATGTAGGATACATGAACCGTTGTCAACGCTATACGTAACAAGAGCTTGGCCCGTTGCCTAGACTTACCGTCAAGTAAAAAAATATAAATTATCATGAGAAATTTAAATTATTCTAAAAATATACCTGGTGTTATGAATGCTTCATGTTTTTTTTAATCTTGCTCGCGTAGCATGGTGCTCCTGTGGCGAGGATAAGACTTGGGACCGTTCATGCAATCTTCTACTGTAATTTTGAGCGCCAGAGTTACTTTCAGCCATTTGGTGGAATTTTTCAAACGTTTAAATGTTAACTCACTGTTTCAATTCTTTGAACAGGCAAGAAACACAACCCTAGAACTGAATTTCCCCTTTGATTGATACGTAGTAACAAATTTATGACGTGCATACACACAGTAGTAATCCAGAATTGTATTTACATTTCTAAAGCATGATTTCGTCCTATGCTAATTAACGGTAAACAAAGCGCGGGTTTTGATATTAATCCGGTATGAAAGCCTGCATATTAAGCACCAACCCGAGTTCTGCACTCATGACCCTTATCTCCTGCTTCAGTATGGGCAATCTTATCGCCTATACTGACATACACCCTTCCCGCACGGTCTCCCTATAAACCTCCGAAAAAATATCTATGCCTCAAAGCCAATTTCAATAAATTATATTTATCGCAACTTACACATTTTTAATTAATTTCATCTTATCAACCATTTGATTGCTATAAATGTTTACTGAATAAATTATTGTTTCGCATCATTTGAAGGATAACTTCTATATAAACAATCATCCATTGGAACAAACGTTAAACATTACTGCCTATATGAATCAGTTTGGAAAACCTCTTGTATTTAGTGCAAATTGATGATCATTTCAAACGCACTATTTTTTATTCTAGATTTGTACTTCATAGCACTATTGATAGCTTATTCGAAAATATAAATCGTTATCGGTTATAAAAGGTTATTTTGGTTATGCCCGTTATCAGAAGTTTGTTCTGATGACGCTTGCTAAATTACAATGAGCTGAAGAAGAATAGGTGCTCACTAGGCCTGTGAGTTCTCCACACACCACGGGAAAATGCTCCGAATTATTCATGTCGTCTGTGTTGTCACGGAATAAGTCTTCCTATAGGCTGAGGCTCAAATAGTGCTCCAGTTAATGGTTTTCTTAATCAGGCAGACTTGCTACCTGCAGTCAGCCATTTAAGCTCGATGTCTCTTCGCTGGTGATCTGATGCATGGTCAGTGGAGTGTGGACGTCACTTGCTTCTTCATTGAGCGTTGAGAATGGAAATGTGTCACCTGCGTTTCTAAACGCACCGCCAAGCAAGAAAGAATATTGGAATAGTTAATTTTAGGTGTGAAGCCATGATTCAAAAGTCAGTAAACACTAATTTTATCGATATATACAAAATAAATTTGCCATCACTCGTCACTAACGGTCACGCTCCATTTTCCGCCAAGGTCTACTGACAAGATCATATAATGTATCATTGATTGGCGAAAACTTATTTGCTGCCAGCTATCAGCCATGTGATCTCAATGTTTCTACGCTGATGATCCGATGCATGGTCAGTAGAATTCATTTGCTTCTTTATTGTGCGTTGATAATTGTAATGCGTTGACTTCCTTTCTTAACGCCCTAGCTTCATAGCTCGAATTAATGCTTGGCATGATACATTTTGTTTGTGCAACCATGATACACTAGTCTGCCGACGCAGAGCGCTCAGCTCGCGCTGATTGTGAATAGCGTAGTTATTACTCAATATTTGCGTAATTTGTTCAGTACGAGGAGATAAGGAGCTAATCATCTACATTCTTATCGAACTGATCTCTGTCGATCTAAAATTAATTTTGAAGTGTTACACTAGCGGCGACGCTGGAACGGAATAATTAGAACTTATGTGGTCATAGGAAGTGAACTCAGTGACCACCACAAATAAATGTTTAAAAACATTACCTAGATTATTGGGCCATCGTATTTGCTCGTTATTTTTTTACTTAGTTAGCAATTAATGTAGACCTGCGATTCGTTCATAAGGCTTTCAATCTTTATGGTGAACACGCCGATTTACCTTGTACGTGCTCTGGAAGTCTTTTTATTCGAGGCCAAACCTTCTTAAAATTCTTGTTTGTCGTTTGATTGATCACTCTTAGTTTCAGTTATGTTTATTTACGTTCAAAATGCTCGTTTGCTCAAGCTTTAATTAGGAGGCTGACTCTGAATTGCTCTTGGGTTTGGCCTTTTATTCAGAAGTGACCACCTTGGCCTCTAGCTTCATAAGGATAACTTATTTTCCTTTCAAGTTCAATTCGCATTGGAGTCTGCCCTTCCGTCTACTTCAATGAACACTATCTTGCCTGTCAAAAGTGCAGCTGGTCATAAAAGAATTTAAAGTATATAATAGGTTGGAATGAAAGTAGTAAAGCGGGATACAATTTTAAGTTAATCGAGTTTAAAACTTTAATCTTTATTTCCTGCTAGTCAGCATGATGGGGCAAGTCTGGTACTGACCGCCTCACAAGGGGAATACTTAATTATTAGTTTGCTTCTTATCTGTTTTGAGGTGTCTTTCTTTTTATTCATTGCTAGTTCATATTGTCTGGTATTGGAATTTTCGTTTTAAGCAGTGAAAATGCATTATGATGAACGTTCTTTTTCATTCATTCAACACTCCCTTGCCCTCACCCCTCCTCGAAATGTACCTGAGTAACTGAAGCTACAGCTTCAGCCCCATCATTCATTTCATTCACGGGACCAAGACTTAAGTGTATCATGGCTACGTCTCAAGATCATGCATAGCACACGCATTTCAAACGTGTATACGAGACGTATGCACTTGAACGTATTCACGTGAAAGAAAACACTCAAGCATGTGTGCCGGGCTATCGTCCTTCAATTAGAACGCCACAATTTCTCATAACAGAACCGTAGTATAACGCACGCGCATAAAATGTTCATGCACTGCGTCGATCTGCTTCATCTACATGCACGCTCAACAACAGTCAGCCAGACACGGGCCGCATGCAATTAATGAAGTTACCAACCTCCTGATGCTCGACCACATGACACTGATGCTGGAAAACCGAAGCTGATTATTGATGAGTTGGTTAAATCCCAAAGACCGCATACGAGTCGTTATACATCAGTCAAGTAAGTCAGTTACCCTACGTGTACATCAAACCCTTGATGCTCAGTGCGCCTCAAAGTGTTGAACGTGGATGAAATTTTGAAATGAATTTGTAGTGGCAAATAATCTTATGTCTACTATGAGTTCATGTATTTTTTCAAATAACTTGAGAGTATTTATCACTTGAGGATTAATCAAGTTGTAATAAAAGTTTGAGAAATAAACTGGGTGAGGGAAGTTCCTAAGTTTACTTAAAGAATTTTGGACCAAAGTACCCACAAATTTTTTTATTCTAGTTCAAAAATCAAAGCAAAAATTTCTTTCGGGTCCGAAAATCATTTCATTGACAATAACTGTATATACAAGTATTCTAATTTCTTAGGAGAAGATATGTATGAACTATCTTACAGATAATTACATGCGGCTTCACTGCCATCTGCCATCAAATAAAGCAGCTAAATCGTGAGCTCAGAAGAGAGTCACGTGAATGGTAATATGCTCTGACATCAAATCCGAGTCGCTTTTCCTTGTTTTGCATTTTTTTAAAATTCAATTTATTTTATTCTTCGTAATTAGTACTTGGTTCACTATGCTCTCAGTAAATTTCTACTGAGTACATAGTTCATCAGCAAGATTTCAGGACTGACCAGAGTATAGCCAAGTATGCTGATGGTAAGTCTCGGTACCAGGCCTCTTGGTAGGATTAGCGTTGGCAACGGTTCATGTGTCCGTAGACAAAGTGACTTAACGCATGCACGGGGGTAGTTTACAAACGGGCATCCCGGCAATTGTGTCCTTAAGTTAAGCACCAGAGATTTTTGTGATAAAATAGGGTATTTAACTCACGTTTTCAATAATATCCATGGAATATAATCAGGGCATGTAGTTTCCTTTCAAAATCTTTATTTATTGTTGAGAAATTACTATGATGCTGAGTGCTCGACTGGTATTCGTGAGCATTCGAGACATATATATTAGTTAGAGCACTAACATGATGATGATTTAATTGTATGTTCAGTAAAAGTATACATATCTATTCAGTAATCTATCGCTAATAAGTAGATTTTAAATTTTAGTCATAAAGTATAATATTGTTTCGTCCTGAACGGGACTAAGAGAGAGTGAAGTGGCTGAGAATTTGTAGATAAATGATTTAAATTCATATAGATTGGCCTAAATTTTATCCACGAACTCGCGCCTGTTGCTTCCCATTAATGACTTCCGAAAATCCAAAATATGCTGCGTCCCTAACACTAGCGTATAGCGCAACAGAACATGTAACAGTAGAGATACGAGTAACAGTAACGCTTTTCCCACACAGAATTGCGTTTAACTGCACGCGCGAGACGCGTCAGGTGCGTCTGGCGGCGCACCACAGAAACGCGCTCGATTGATCTATTCCTTTGAGCGGCTGATGGAGTCTTTGGCGGCTCGTAGATTGTGCTTGAAAGTCAGGGTGGATCTTACAGAGCTAATCCGCTAATTTATTACGCCTACTCTATCATTATATTATCTTGGGACTGACGATGCATTTAGATTTTGAACAGTTTTGAAATTAAGATAACGAGAACTTTTACCATTTTCTTCGTAACAATTGCAGCATCTGTGGATACTGGATCAACTCGCCGCTCGTTAATAAAAATTGTAGTACTGGTCAAAACTGCGACTTGTACGGTTCGATAAATAAGTGGTAAGAAATAACTACAAAGCTGATCATATCCCGACAAAAAGTTGTAATTCAGTTTAATGTATATAGTAGATCGTTTCTATTGCAGGCAGGATACATGGCTGCCATGCGGCCCACGTGGCAAAAATTTCATGCCAACCAACCGGCTATCCCAGAACTACATTTATTTGCGTCGCCACTACGACAACGCGGCAAGATTTACTTCTCAATTTTTACCTTTTTCCTAGTCCTCGGAAAGAATGTCATCGGTGAGTAGAATAGTCCTACTGAACAAATCAGGCACATTTGTAGCGGTAACCACGCTATTTTCATCGTGCTCGTGTCAAGTTCTAGGTTGACTTGGCCCTGTAGCCAAAGTGTCATTCGAAACAATTACCCTTGCTGGGAACGGCGTGAAGAAACGCAGTTATTATTTTTCAATTATCAACCTACAATGTTGAAGCAATATTAGATCTATGTTTAAGTGTATAGAAAACAAACAGAGAAAACGACGAAACTTTTATTCACAAGTCCAGGCGAAGTGCTTAACATCTTACAATAGTGAGAAGATAACGGCAGAGGTTGCAAATGCTGTAGAATAAGAATGGCATCATAATTGGAACGGTAATTGTTGGGCATACAAAACAATATTTGCTTGCAATTGGAATGAGTCACTAATGCTAGATTGAGGCTCTCTCAAGTCTTACCGCGAAAGCGACGTTGCAATATAACGTTATTTAGATTTAGTAGTTGTAAGAAGAACAAGTAGCAGGTTTCCAGTCCCATCGGTAAGTTGAGGTGCGGTGATTCTTATCTGGTGAATACGAACGATTGACTTAGTACAATATACCGAATAAAGTCAAACAAATATCGCAGATAATAACCGTCTTAGCAAACACAATCAGGAATGAATTTAATGATACGTAGGTACCTATTTGTTCCCAAGGATGGAAACCATAGTAAGAGTTCTCTTGTTGAGAACAATTAGAATTGTAAAACAGGGAAAATAGAGTAAGGAGTGTTCGCTCACAAGTCAAGGTAATAAGGGTGTCGGTAGGTTATAAATGCATGCTAGCATGCAAGTTAAATCACAC
>NW_025933385.1:0-1226 GCF_000764305.2 Hyalella azteca
TTCGATAAAATATAACAGGATTAAGGCTAGGCCGTCAACAATTGTCAAATTCCAGGTTATTTCGAGCAACTGGTGACATTTGGCATGTACAGGACGGTGTTGCCATATGGTGGTGCTCTAGGTCCTCTAGAGTCTCTGATACTGCATGTGATTTAGAAAGTTCCAATATTCATGCCATCCAAATAAAATGTTCCTTGTATTGAGTAGAATATTTTTAAATATACTAAAATTAATTGTTTTATCTTTCTGTAGCATCGATGAAGTCTAAATGTTGTAAGCAGGATCAAAATTCCTTCATGCATAGGATGCTTTTCTCAAGACTTCTTGTCTGTAGAGCCTTGGCAGGAAGTTGCACTCTAGCTCAAGCTCGCCTCTGGAGTCAGTGCGCTTCCAGCAGTTGCAAGGTGAGGTGCGCGCGGTCGATCGTCGCGTTCTTCCATTCTGTTCTTCTCGCGGGCGGCGGGGGCGGTAGGGAGGACGGGCGCCATCTTCCAGAGGTACATCCTTTAATGACTAATTAATGATCAAATATGGGCGCAATAATAAACATATATATAGTATCTATAATAAAAGCATGTATAAGGGCAATATAATAAACAAATATATAGGATCTATAATAAAAGCATGTATAAGGGCAATATAATAAACAAATTTATAGGATGTACAGGGTGGCAAAAAAAAAAACGATACTCAACTTTGAATGGCTGTAACTCGAAAAGTAATAGAGTTAAAAAATTTTGGAAGGTCAGAATTTGTTCCCTATGTTTTTCTCCATCTCTCCACCAAAAACCAGACAGATCGATGTAGCCATAAGCGTTTGATAGAACTTTCAGTGACATGTGCTAAAATCGTGCTTGCGCAAAGTTTTAGTAAGATCATTTTGCACACTCATTACGTTGTCTTGACATGTTTTCTTTTCGCTGTATGATTTTTAGCGCATTTTCTCATTTACGAAAAAATGCACTATTGTGTTCGCCATATCCGTCTGTCCGTTCGTCCGTCTGTCCGTCTGTCTGTCCGTCTGTCCGTCCGTGACTTCATGTTTTCGTCGACGAGAAAATGCGCTCTCTGTCACCCACTGCTGTGAGTACTGAGTTCCATTTTTTGGATCTTTGGTGAGACAAAAACATGGCAATCTTTGGTGAGAGGCAATCATGACAATGTTTGGTGAGAGGCAATCATGACAATCTTTGGTGAGAGACAACCATGGCAATCTTTGGTGAGAG
>NW_025933386.1:0-316 GCF_000764305.2 Hyalella azteca
ATCAAGAAGAAGCGGTACGATTGCATTCATCTTCAACCGCCGAAGCACCGCATTGAGCCGAAGTAACATCATCGACGATGAAGACTACGCCACTACATTGAAGTACGGTCGTTATAAAACAACATACGGCCAGACTGGCCGTGAGACATCTATATCAACGAGATACGACAGCTATGAAGAAAGAGCAACATGATTAAATTTGGGTTTTAAGTTAAATTAAGTTGGTTTTGAGATTTTTCTCTATTATTATTATACTTTTATTTCATCGGCAATCTCTTTAATTTCGTCAGGTTAGGTCCGCAGTGGCCATTTTTGG
>NW_025933387.1:0-1166 GCF_000764305.2 Hyalella azteca
CAGACGGACAGACAGACAGACGGACAGACGGACGGACAGACGGACAGGGCGAGCACAATAGTGCATTTTTTCCATAAATGAGAAAATGCGCTAAAAATTAGCACAAATATAACAGAACATATATAAGAAAAAATGGCAAGGAAAATCGCGGTACAAAAATTAGTGACACGTGAGTAGCGACTAAACAATGAATGTTTATTAAATGAAAAATGAGGTGAAATACAAGTATATTATTCAATATAAAATAATGTCACTAATTGTTTAGAGATCAATATTCTTATAATTTAATATAATAAATCAATAATTTAATAATATAGATCAATAATTTAATATAATAAATGCGATTATGCCCGGCGTAACTACTATATAATTATTTAATAACTTGTTGATAAATAAATTTAATGATGAGTTAATTTAATAAATTTAAAACGATGAGTTAATGGATGTTCCCGGTGTTTGATGCCGTTCTATCAAAAAACTGCCGCACGCGATGATCAATCCCCAACTCCCGCAGAAGCGCGACAACGGCATTGCTCCGCACCCTCCCCGTACCGTTGGCAAGCTTGGGAACACCGAGGAGTTGTACGGCTCCTTTCCCGCTGACAAGGACAGGTAGACGGTCCACGTGCTTCTTGTTCGTGAGGTCCTGCATTAGCTTTTCTTCCCAAAGCACCACCACTGTCTCGCTCATCTTCAAGTCCGCTTTAAGCTGTGAGGCGTACACACGGTGCTTTTGCCAATATCGGCGAATTGAGGAGCAGTTGATTGTTAACATCTTCTGGTTTGTGGCCAAAGTCTCGAGCTGCTTTGGTAAAAAGGAACACAGCTCCTCTATCGCTCACCTTGGTTCGGTCAAGAAAAGCTGCCAAGCCTGGCGTAATCACGTTTTTCGCCCTCATCGGTGGACTAACGCTTGTCCCAACTACTCTCTGTTCTTGTTGCACATGGAATTCCTCCTCCGCTTTAGCGCTGCATGACGTGGAGGACGAGTTGCCTGGGTCCATGGCAGTAGAAGCCGACATTGACCGCTGCTGTGCCCAATGACAGCTCTCATCATGCCCTTGCCATCGTTTTCAGTTCCGCTCTTCCCTACGGGCAAGTTCGGCATCGATACCTCCCATGTACCCCGGGCGGCCAGGCTGCCGCTGTGCGACAAGGAAGGCCTT
>NW_025933387.1:1800-2654 GCF_000764305.2 Hyalella azteca
GCCTACTTCCCAAAAAGGATAGGTTCTAGTGCTGTCTCTTATACACATCTAGATGTGTATAAGAGACACAGCTGCAGCAGTTGTTGAAATTTATATAGAATTTGGTCGATTAATAAGGTTTTCATTATCTTTGTTCTTGTTTCATGAGGTTGTTGGATGGTAATTTTAGGGTTTATCCAAACGAAATTAACAGTCGCCTTAGTTTCTTATTTCCCGGATCTGATGCTGATATGGTTCTAAATTTTGTTAGGAGAATTTCTCATTAATTTAGGATTTATTGGAAACTCAGCTTAAGCATTAACTAGAATGTCAAACAATTAGCATATAATTAAATAAGCGTATAAGAAATGTCATAAAATTGTAAAGCAAATTATAGTAATATTATGAGCCCTTGTTTTCGCAACTAACGGACTACAGAACTACACGTAAAAGTAATTTCAGCGAAGAAAGGCAAAAAAATATTCAGGATTTCCAAACGATTATTGACACTTTCGAAATAATAGTTGAACATGTAATAAGTTTTCTCGTTATTAACAATTATTGTACTTGTAACCTTTTATTTTTCCTTAAATCTATTGAAACAATAGTTTTTATTGTGAAAGGCTACGCGATGATTAAAATTGCTTGATTTATTGTTTATAGCATATGTATAGTTTGATATATTGTGCTTAGCATTTTTGATTCCTGACCTCATAGATATTGTTGACATGGGGCCATACTTTCAAAACTGGCTAAGTGAACGTAAGTACTTAAAGCTAGTGGTGCCCAAAGCTGGCAGCAGTACTCCAGGGCCATACTTTCATAACTCGTTAAGTGAACGTAAGTACTTACGCTCTATTTTCTTGTCTATGATT
>NW_025933388.1:0-34524 GCF_000764305.2 Hyalella azteca
TAAATCAGACGGATAGCTTACAGACACATTATTCGGTCCGTCATAATGGCAGATTTTGCCTTGAACAATAATCTACATAAGAAATTTCTATTATATTGAAACAAATAACTCGCCTCCGACCCGTAGCTACTGAACACTACGTTGAAGGTCTGCGCAACATAAAAAATTATTGCATCACCAACAAATTTATTCTTGAATCACGATGTTCGAACATAACTGCAGGTGACTTGCCTCTCAAGTTTACGCATACATGCACATTGGCTGCACATATACTACATGTAGTTCATGTCAGTAGAATATTGTATATGAGGATTTTTTGTATATGATTATGCCTCGGCTAAAAACATGTATACCCAGCAACTGATAATTTGTTAGTGAAACATGTACGAAGTTGTGGTGGTGAACATACAAATTAGCATGAGCTAATCCAAGCATCCGCCTCAAAATTGCAAACTCAGCACGTAAAATGAATAAAACGCTCATATGAGGATTTTATATCGAGAATCCCAGTGATCAATCTGCGTTTCTATGGAAAATTACGCAACATGAATGCACAGGAATTGCCCAACATTATAGCGCATTTGTTTAAAAACATCCGTCGTCCAAGTATTGCATGCAAACTCATATTTCTGAATTTTTGTCCATAAATTGTATATTAAAAACTAGATATCTGGCTAATAGCTTCAATAACCACAAAACTGACTAACACGTTTACATGTGATTGTATCAGCCATTATCTACGCGTTAGTTTTCATCAATACATTGTTATTAACTTAAGCAGGTTCATTGAAGACCAAAGAATTTGTTTTGACAATATTCTTGTAAGGTTTTTCAACATACCTAATGACATTTTTCGTTTGCAGTGAATAGCAATTATAAAGGGAACACTTTACACACTCCTACCGGAGCAACGTTGATTAGACGTTCTCACCTCTAAGTCTTGCTGCCAACTCTTACTATTTACAAATCCATACCCAACTATAGGCAGGGAGAAAAAGATATTTAGAACCAAGGAATGTGGAAATTTCTAACACTACCGTACGAGTAATTGTCTCTATGTGGGCCTTCATCAGGTGGTTCCTTGGTCCTCCAGATTGAAGGTGGCACGTGAGACGGCGGCTCAATGTCGTAATTAAGAGCCCGATGATAGTCCATATTGGGGAGAAGTCTACATGCAACCTTCTCTATAGCAGGAAAGAATGAATTCATTACAGTAATTCATTGATAGTGAATTCATTGATAGTGAAATTATTCTTAGAAATCTGAAATCAAATGCAAGGCTTAAGTGACGGATTTAAAACATGCCTTTAAAAAACTTGCGAAAGGAGGTTACTGTGTGGGAAATATTTCCCACCATTAATAATTTTTGTATCATTTGTAAATTTGTTGTCTATATGTCGTTTTTTGTTCATGTTGCGTTCGCAGTTTTGTTGTATTCAGTTTAGTTACGTAGTTTAAGTAGGTAGCAGTATCCGCTAGGTTAGGACTCCTTAATTCATAAGCATTCATACCATTCAGACGTTCAATCTTTCAACGTGCCTTAACTCAAACTCAGCTAGTTCTCAGTTATTCATTTCTGGAACTACCATCACTTCATCCAGCACAGCAACAGGACCTTCAGATTCTAAATATCTTCCTGATTACTGTTTCAATATATTTTTGTTGGTGTGAATGTTGCTTTTTTTCATATTAATTATTTACGCTCTATGTACAACTTTTTTCTATGGCACTCTAGACAAATCAATATTCAATTCAATCCTTAATATCTCAAATTTCAAATTAGCTACGTGGTTTCTGATATTGGTAGAGGGACTAGTTTCCTTTGCTGTGACCCACGATTTAATAACTTTATCCTCAAATTTCCAAAATCAAAATCTCAAACTGTCCTTTTCTATTTTTCCGTCTAGAGTACCTTCCTTTAACTGATTTCGTCTGTATTTCTAATTTGCCTCTTACTGAGAGCATTAAGCACTAAGATGCACCAAAATCTTAGGTTTGTCAATTTAGTTATTTGTTGATTATTGGTTGATTCATAATTTGGAATAATTTGCTGCATAACTAGTTTGTGATAAATTAATTGTTTAGTAAGTAGTTAAATTTTCATTTCAGTATCTGGGACTCGTCGGGGCAACACCTTTGGGGAACTTGAGATTCTACATTCAATATACCTTCAATGAACCGCCCGTTCTTCAAAGATTTCTATACAACAGCATATGAATTATTGAATTCGGCTTCCTCATTCAACTGGCCCGATCAACACGATTAAGGAACTTGAAATTCTGCATTCAATTACTTCATTTTACCGCCCGTTCTTACAAGATTTCTAAACAAGCATATGAATTATCAAATTCGGCTTCCTCATACAACTGGCCCGATCAACGCCAGTTGCACGTTAAATCAATCTGAATAAATATCAGCTGACTTTATTCTCTTTATTTTGTCCGATTGTGTGAGGCAATCTTTATTACTCACAACTGTTGTTTTATATTATTGAATTGCTTCTGTACAACTTTTTCATTGAATTTTAGACGTTGACATCAGAATTCTTGTTGAAAATATTTTGACCAGTGAACAAAAAATTAGAAAAGAAAAAATCTGATAATTTTATTTGTTGAAGGTTGACAATTGTGAGCTTCAGTAACAGTGATGGAATTTAAATTGCTAAGAGAATATTTTTGACTGGATAGTTGGGGAAACGCTAACGAATAGGATTTCCATATACGCTGTAGAGGAAGCCTTCCGAAATTGTGAGTCAATCAATGTCGGTCGCGTCCTTTTGAATTATCGAATAAAGAAAGAAATGCAATGAGGAAAATTTTTAAAGCTAACTCAAGCTCAAACCATTAATATTCTTTCCAACCTTCANCGAATGCGACCAAACTTTGCCTGCTGAGCTCAAAGGCATCTTTACTTGTGTCGGCAACACTGTTAGAATGACAACTCACTCGCTTATGTGACAACATGGCCAACGTATCAGGTGCCAATTTTTTACACAAAATCACTGCCATTAGAATTATAACATATAAAATAATTCATATTGGAGTCGTTCTTAGGGGTTATGATACTGAATCCAGCCGATGGCTACGATGTTAAACTCCCTGCGGTGAAAAATGATTTAGTTAGGGATATATTGGTTTTTCTAATATGTCAATCAAAATTACCGTGTTCATTAGTTCTTGGCTGGGTTCCACTAGTTCGTAAAAAAAATATTGCCCTTATAATAAATTATGTACGTTCTCATAATATAGTAAAATGGCTAAGAAGGCATCGTAAAATATATATGTACCAATACTTGTGCATATCGCAGGTACGGGTAGAAAACGCGCTTGTAGGAGGAGCTTAATGAGGTGACTGATGGTGCTTGTAAGTTTATTATTTAGAGTTAATTCCAGCAGCCGTGCCTTAGAATGTGAGGGTATTCTGTGATAAATAGACTAAATATTGAATTTATAACAAACGAATTCCAATATGGACTCTACTTGTGTGAACATTTCTTAGTGCTTAGCTTCTGAAAATTGAACTCGCACCAGCACCAAAGTATCACAAATCACGGCCAAGAATTCATCGTAGCTCCGATATCAGCAAAACGAATTCCTCGTAGGGAATAGAATAGAAGTGTCGGCATTGAAGAAAATAGGCCCATGGCCTGTTACCGATTCTTGAATTTTTCGTGACTTGATTCAGAAGGGTACTCGCACCAGCACCAAAGTATCACAAATCACGGCCTAGAATTCATCGTAGCTCTGAAATCAACAAAACGATAATTTCTCGTAGGGAATAGTTTTGTAATAAAAAACGTTAATTAACAGAGTGGACGTCTGTAGCAGGTTGAGAGCTGTTATACTTCAGAACTGTTCACTGGATCGACGCTTCTCCGGACTCGCCTGCACAACTGTCCCAATCATAATTCTGCATACGGCACGGCGTAGTTATGGTCACAAGCTATTACAAGCTCTCCCGTTAGCTTTCCAAAGCTCACCGTGTAAAATGAATAAAACATCATTTGAATATTTTATCTAAAGAACCCTGATGATCAATCGGCGTTTGTTGTCAAAGTTACAACATTCTTTCGTATATGATTTTCTACTATGAGTTTCGTTCATGTTGAGTTCAAACGACGATCTTACAGGTTTTGATTTGGGGTGAAAATTGCCACATAACGTAGACTATTGAAGCCCTGAATCTTTTATTTGGAAAATTTACTGTTGTCATTATCGGGCTAATTTCGGCATTGGTAAATTAAAATAAGTATGGTTTCTATGTTTTTCTTTCGTAGCTCCTCCTTGCCATTTGTAAGGAAGAGCTACGACCGCGGTTCGGACGCCTGACAATTTCACGGCCGGACTTATAGCCTGATTTGCGGCCGGTCTCTAAAACCATAACGGCAATTATCGGGATCACAAATGAGCAAGAAATTAAAAACATTGGAATTACTACCTAAGGCTACAAGGGACCAAATACTTTTACATCCTGCACAACAAAATGAATTTCGAGGTTCGCAGTAGTTTTCACTTATCGATTCAAAATGCTGCAATTTCTTAATATCAATCAGTTTTGTCTGCAAGAAGCCATTTACCATCTTTCTAATACTGATCAGTGACTGGATGTGCACCTATTATAGTTTCCGCGGTTGTCTAGTGGTTTTCTATGAACATGCTTTCTCTAAGAAATTGTAGGAATAACTTCTCCATTTCTCGGAAAAGCTTAAATCGAGAGAAATGTTCGATATCTACATACTGATTTGCATGTATACATTTTCGCAGAGATGGGCAGTAGCGCGTACATATAGCGGCCACTACTAGCGGCCGCTACATTTTCAGCAGCGGTAGCGGCAGCGGCGCTANCCATAACTACTGAACATTACTTGTGAAGTCAGCGTATCAGAAAATAATTGTATCCATAACTAAACTATTCTCACGTAATGGCCCTCGCACATCACTACATATCACTTGCCTCCCACGTTTACGCATGTTTGAACGAAGATTGCTACTCATTTACAACTTTACGTTGGAAATCCCAGAAGGATATTGATTAGGATGATGTCTTCTCTATAATAATATAAATTTCTTGGGATTATTGAATATACGCGTGAACTGTGAAATATCCCACAAAGCTTCCGCGAATTTGTGAACGAAATAATCAAGTTAGAACAAGTTTACAAGTTATGATTTAGGATAAACAATCGGCATAAGGTTGAAAACTTGCAATACTCTGATTATTCCATGAAAGGTTTTCAAAGGATTTTTTAATCTAGCTGAATTTGGTCTTTCGGTACGTAGATTTTCTTTAGACAATGAACAATTCTTCAGCGACCACTGATGAATTTTACGGCATATTCAAAGTCGCAAGGGAGTTCAGCTGCACTGGGAAATGAAATTTATTATCCGTACAGTTAACAACCGAAATTACTTCTTTTTTATCGTTAGTTACCTTCTTCTGGGACTATCCATGACGAATGCATAGTCGTGATTCTTGTTGCTTGTGTTTAAGTTGGTATGCACGTAAGGACGCTGGAAATATTGCTGGCATATTGTCCTGAGAGCGCCGTTGATGTCCCGTAGACACCTGCGTCCCGAAATAATTTTCTCGAAATGAACCGGGACGGACAAAACGAGACTAGAAAATTCCAGGAAAAAAATAACGGGACAGAGGGTAAAATTTGTCCCGGAATAAACGTATGAACCGATACAAGACTTCTGTCCCGGATTTTAAAACTTGTGTCCCGGTAAATTGTGAACCGGGACGAGACAGACAGATTTGAAGCGAGACATAACGAGACGAGACGAGATTTGTCTGAATTATTTACGACAAAACAAGTTTTTCGATTACGATACGAATCATTTCGAAAACATGGGTTGAAGAATGCCAAGTTAGACCTTAATTGCTAATAGGGCCATAGACAGTTACCAGTTAGATTGAGTTAATTTGCAGATTTAGCAAAATTTGTCTGACTAACTGACATGGCAGTTAATTAGTGGTCCGACAAACACAGCAAACCTGTCAATGTATGGCTGAGTATTGAGTAAAAAATGTTACTCTTAAGTCTTAATTAACTACGGCTTCGATGGCACTTTATGGGAACCGTACGAATACTAGTCAAGTTCATTACGCGTTCGGAACAAGTTCAGGCGCCATGGAGCCCTTAGGGAGTAGGGACGCAGTGTCTAGAATAGTAGGCTAATTAGTAGACAGTGGAGTGGAGTCATGGTAAAATATTCCTAATAATACTAAAGCTAGTATTAGATTATCTCTGCCTTTAGTAAAATTTTGTGCTACGCCTCCAGGAAACCTTCACAATTGCGCAGTTTCCTGAATTGTTACCAAACACTTGGGCTTGTTTAACATTATTTAGAAAGNCCTCATATAAAAGGTTATTAAACTTAACCAAGTTATTGAGATGCTGAGATAATTTATACAGCCCTCATATAAAAGGTTAATAAACTTAACCAAGTTATTGAGATGTTGAGATAATTTATACAGCCCTCATATAAATGGTTATTAAACTTAACCAAGTTATTGAGATGCTGAGATAATTTATACAGCCCTCATATAAAAGGTTATTAAACTTAACCAAGTTATTAAGATGCTGAGATAATTTATACAGCCCTCATATAAATGGTTATTAAACTTAACCAAGTTATTGAGATGCTGAGATAATTTATACAGCCTTCATATAATCGCACGGAAGTATAACACAAGCCCACCATTACTTGCTGATGGTTGTGTGGGCTGACCCCGAACTTCTCTCGACGAAAAGATCATTCATAAACTTCGCATATGTAAAGCCCTAGTGTCTTTGTCCTCTTGTGTAATCTCAGCTTTTATTAAAGTTTATTCATTGTTTGCCACTGAAGCCTTGAGCTACGCGGCCAGGGTCCCTTGTGCACTCCACGTAAACACTGCCGCTGCTGCCTGACTTTCTTTGACCATCAAAGAAACAAGAAACCTTTTGTGTTATACAGTATACGCATACGTTGAAATAGGACAGCCTTTGCCCTATTTCAACCTTCAGTAACGTCAGAGTAACCTTACGTGCTATCTACGTATGCGTTGAATACATTGAAATAGGACAGCCTCTGCCCTATTTCAACCTTCACGTCAGAGTAACCTTACGTGCTATCTACGTATACGCTGTTACTGCTCAACCTGATGCAAGACGGAAACCCTACCGAAACCTTGATCCAAACCCTACTCTTTATTGAGACGACTTTCTTGTTCAAACACTGACACTAATTTACGGCAGTTCGTTTGAGTCAAATGTCCTCCTTTAATTCTTTCATTAAATGTGTTGGAGCATCTCTCTGAACTGCACTTGACTTTTATTATCATTACCAACAGCTCACAATATATAGAACTTATATCATTCTCATAACAACAACGATGAATTCATGGCAGTGCAAGTCCAGTTTTCAGATGTAGGGCACTTGAAAAACTTCTCTTAATTAGAAAGCAGTTAAAATTTGTTCATTAACGAAATTAAAGTTTAAGCAATTTTGGATGCACAGCAATACATATTCCCACATCCTAGGTCGTGTATCTATCTATCGGTCATATACACGTATCTTAGAAAAGTTCTGCATCACTTACACTGTATCTTACTTTCTATACCCTATTGCCATAGAGACAACTTTTCGCTCAAAATTTTAAATATTTTAAACAATTATTTATAACGCCGAGAATGAAAGCAGTTGTTTCAAACTCATATCTACTGAGCATTGCCATTCGAGTTGAAGCATT
The DNA here is from genome assembly GCF_000764305.2 of Hyalella azteca. Lineage (NCBI taxonomy): Eukaryota > Metazoa > Arthropoda > Malacostraca > Amphipoda > Hyalellidae > Hyalella > Hyalella azteca. The sequence continues at coordinate 7,738 of NW_025933388.1, forward strand.
AGAAAACGATTGTATCCCAAACTGAACTAATTTTGCCTAACTCTATCCAAACTCTATAGCCGTTAGCTAGATTCTGTATCACGAATATGCGTAGAATAGAATAGAAAAGAATAGAATAGAAGAGATAATTTATACAGCCCTCATATAAAAGGTTATTAAACTTAACCAAGTTATTGAGATGCTGAGATAATTTATACAGCCCTCACATAATCGCACGGAAGTATAACACAAGCCCACCATTACTTGTTGATGGTTGCGTGGGCTGACCCCGAACTTCTCTCCACGAACAGACTTGCTCACTTATAATTATACAAATTTCTCTATTAAAAATTATACATTCACATCTACATCTTTTCCACATAGGAAATTTCAGATTAAATCTGCCGCGTTTCATGTTATAAGAAGATATAGCTTATTCAAGTTGTCGTTATTAATAAAAGTAGCTGCCAGAAGAAGAGACTTAATTCCAATGGTCAGGCCTTCGCGTCTTGTGCCGATTTCTTCTAGTAAATTAAATTTAATCATCGTCATCGCCATTGCATGATATATTACTTCGTAAGGTTGGCCTAACTAATTGAAAATAACAAATTTCGTCAAATTTTCTCCTTTGATTCTTTCATTAAATATGTTGGAGCATCTTTCTGAACTGCACTTGACTTTTATTACCATTACCAATAGCTCCCAAAATGGAACTTTAATCGTTCACATAACAACAACGATGAATTATTCAAAGCAGTGTAAGTCCAGTTTTCAGATGTAGGGCACTTGGAAACTTTCTCTTAATTAGAAAGCAGTTAAAATGTGTTCATTAACGAAATTAAAATTTAAACAATTTCGGATGCACAACAATACATATTCCCACATTCTGGGGCGTGTAAGTATCAGTAGGTCACATACGGGTATCTTAGGAGTGTTGCATCTCCAATCTTACCTTCTACCCTATTGCCATAGAGATAACTTCGGGCCAAAATTTTTTCTTCTAATTTTAAATTTCACTCAAAAGCGTAGGAACGAGTAGATTTAGACCCATAACTACTGAGCACTGCAATTCAAGTTTGAGCATTGAAAAAAGGTTGTATCCCAAACTAAGTTAATTTTGCCTAACTTTATTCAAACTTCATGGCTGTTAGCTACATTCTGTATAATGAATATGATTAGCATAGAATAGAATAGAATAGAATAGAATAGAATAGAATAGAATAGAATAGAATGTAATAGAATAGAAAAGAATAGAATGGAATAGAATAGAATAGAATAGAATTGATTATAAGTGTCAGCACTGAAGAAATAGGCCCATGGCCAATTGCCGATTCTTGCACTTTTCGTGACTTGATTCCACAAGGGATCCGGCCTTTGGAACCCGATCTTTCCATAACTGACGATTGATTGAGATAGCTGCTGGACTTATTACCTGGTAAGTAAGTTGCTGGGCATTTCAAGACTGAACATATGCTCCTGCATAGCTTCGTCTAGTCTGTTCTTGAAGGCATTCATACTCTGGGCGTCAACGATGCTATCAGGGAGGCTGTTCCACATGTCGGCGACTCGAAGCGAGAAGAAATGTTGTCGCATGGATGTGTTACAACGCAGTGTTTTTAGTTTATTGCCGTGGCCCCCCGTGTTGGTTCTTGTTTCAAATTCCAGTAATCCTTCGGGGACCTTGTATAAACCTTGGGTATACATGTATACGTACTTCAATGAGGTCACTACGCAGACGTCGATAACAGAGGCTTTGAAGCTTCATAGTCTTTAATCTTTCTTCACAAGGCTTGTCTTTTAATCCCGGAATTTTCCTTGTTGCACTTCTTTGAACACTCTCTTCCTATTTTTTGTCCTTTTCTAATTTTGGTGACCGCACGGCGTTTCCAAACTCTAGGTTCGGACGCACGACAGCGATAAACAACTGCTTCATCGCTTCTGCGTCTATGTACTCGTAGGAGCGTCTGTTCAGTTCAAGTCGTTGATTGGCTTTATTAACTTGATCTTCAATATGCTTAGAAAATTTCAACTTATTGTCGATACTAGCTACTAAATCTTTTTCCATTGTCGACTTCGCCATCATCACTCTGTCGTTGCAACCGTGTCTTCTCATACTGTAATTTTGCTGTTCATTATTCTTGCCAAGGTGGATTACTTTACATTTGTCAGCGTTAACACGCAGCTGCCACTTATCAGCCCAGATAGCCAATCAATTGAAAATTTTATTAATTGCCTAATTTCATGCGAAAAACTTTCACTTGATGTCGTTTGTCATGTTAAATAAGTGATCGAGTTGAAAATCAAAGAAAAACGAACATCATTGCAGACAGAAAAGCTACGAGCTCAGCAAGTGCAGTTCGGTCGAGGCTGCGCGATGTACCGCATGTGAACGTTTGAAAAGTTCATTGGTTTTATAAGGAGTTATATTAAAAAATTGTCTCATGCCAAACCATTTCGTTTGCAAGCACTTTTAAAAGGTGTCTTCTCAAGAACAGTATAATAATTTCTAGCTAATTTTTCCCAGCTTTCAGGTCAACGATATTTCATTGTTTTCGAAATTCTCTGCATATGTCTCTGCAGCCCGAAATTTACCTACATTCGTCAAACAAATTGTATCTTCTTTCGTCCCTAAATTCATTTTTTCTGTTGGCAAAAGCTTTGTGTTGGGAATTCTTCTATCTGAATTGAAATAAATGGTAAAAATTGCAAGAGCACTGTAATACATTATCGGTCCAATTTCAAGCAAATGTATCAACACAATTCTATTCAATGTTTAAATTAATCCTGGGATTGGTTTCTTTTCATCATTATTTCATATGAATGCATTCAATTGATGACACGAAAGCCGTCGAAAGTCACTTCACAAATATCGGACACGCTTCTGAGTTTGTGCCTGCGAAAGTCATGTTTGTTTTGCAGTTTATCATTATATTTATACCACATCAACCTTTTCATACCATTTTCTACATATATGCATGTCGTTTATGCCCTCTAAAATCCACAACAATAAATATACACATATGTCACTTTCTACAGTAAAGTATCGTACAGTATGCTTCACAAATTTGGGCGTATGTCAAATGTCGCTCGTATATATTGCATTTGTACGTCTCGAGAACCGCGATGACCAGTCGGATCATCAAGTTTGAACCGTTAAGTGGACGAGGAATTTACAACTTATAATTGCAAGTAAACGCTATATAGACAGTCTTCATGAAACTCAAGGTTTTTCTAATTCTTATTCGTCAGGATTCGGCCGATTTTGAAACTTTATTTCCTATATTAAGACAAGTTAGGAACCTTTAATATAATCACTTGTAGGAGTTCTTACTAGGCCATTCGGCAACGACCACTGACCTGTACATCAGTGTCATGTAATGAGTACAATTGAAGTTAATAATAATGTAATACAATATATTGTAAAATTACTCAATTACATTACTTTAGAATTGAGTACACTTAATTAGTATGCTCAGTTATATGCTTTATAATATATAATTGTAATATAATCATATTACAATTATGTATTTACCCACATAATAAATTTACTCAATTTATATAATTCATTTCATTGATATAACAGGGGCGTTGAATTCATGGTCGTGACTTGAAATTCTTTGATGCGAGTCTAATTTTTTAGTTTTGGGCGCGAGAAAGCGTGTACGTCGCAAGTTGTGAGCCATTGAAATAGTCATAGCAGATTAGATGACCAAATACATTTCTCACATAATTTACCTATGATAGGCTGTGCATAAACTTTTAACTATCAGATTATACGCTATATTCCCATTTCAGCGTCACCAAAACGGCAACTATTCAAATATATAACTTTTAATATCACTTATACAAGAATCATAGAGGAATATGAATGATTGGCGTCCATACTGCTCTCTCTGAAGAGACGATGGCAAATTTGACCGGTAACTACGCTATTCACCATTGGCTCCAGCTACCCACTAAGCGTCGGCAGACTATTATGGCTGCACAGCCAAAATGATTCACTTGAACATTAATTCATGCTAAGCAGTGCGTTCGGAAATGCATTCAATACTATTGTATTATCAGAGCACAATAATAAAGCAATTGACTTCCACTGACCATTCATAGAATCATTTGCATAGAAACATCGAGCTGTATGATTAGTGACAAGTAGGAAATGAGTTTTCACTAATTAGTAAAACCTCGCATAGGCAGACTTACTTCGTGACAAGACAACGCAGACAACATGAATAACCATAAGCATTTATAGATGTTCAGCAGTGAGTTCACAGACCCAGTGAACACCTGTCTCCCTTCTGAGCATCGTGATAAGCGGCTTACCGGAATAAGCGATTTGAATGAATTTCAAATTACCGGTATAGCCAAATTAACCTAGCAAGAATGATTGATACTAGCACATAAGATGTCAATAATAATAAGTTGAATGATTGTTATAATATGATTATTATAATAAACAGTTGAATAATAATAAGTTAAATGATTGATACTAGCAAATTACAAATGCAGAGTAACCAATTTCACATAGCATTGACAACCACAATTTCATATAATCAGTATTGACAGTATCACAATTTCATACCCGGTATTGACAGCCGTTCACCTATCCGTCGACCAAGGGTCGAGAACGCCTGCACGGAGAAGTTAGCAAGCGGCATCCCTCACCACTGTTGAGACGAATAACCTCAAAATATGATGACCTCGCGCGTTGAAACAATAAACATGCAGCGCTTTGCGGGCATATAGATGATCCTGCTCTCTTGCAGTTTCATTTGAACAGCCTCTCATAACACCGTTACCTGTCAAGGACTAAGTCGACAAAGTTCATTTATTCCTTAGAGGACAATTTTATTCAATCACTCTGAATTAAATTTCGTTCTTAAAATGTTCATGTATATGATAACACCGACTGCAAGATATCTACGTTGACAAATTTATGCTTCATAAAAAATAAATTTTTTATTTATAATTTGTATTAAAGTTTAATGTGAGGAAGCTAATTTGCTGCTTGCTATCAGCCTCATGCTGGTGATCCGATGTCTGGAGAAATTCTTTCAGAAATAATTGAGAGTTCCTATCTTCGGCAGCCAAACACTGTCATTATTTTTTATCACTGCAGCCAATTCCTAGTGAGTCATTATTTTTCATTTTTAAATTCACTCCTCGTCATTCACATACTCTACTCGAAGCTCAACCTAGCTGAGGAATTTACGGACAGGTAGCGGCGAAATTTCTTTCGTGCAATCGCTACAAAATATCTCCACCGCATCTCTTCAACTATTATTCTCGGGATATCCTGCATCCTTGAAGAATAAAGAGGCAATAAATTACCATTCAATCTAGTATCCTCTCTGTTAGCGGCGTAGGGATATTCAAAAAAGCTTTACTCCCTGTATTACTCCTTCTATAAGGAAAATTCCCTGTACCCGTCTCTGACAATCATAAATTCTTTTGCATATATCCATGCACATATGTAACTTGGTAATGATTCTGTTCCAGTAAAAATTCATTTCCTCTATATTTGTTCACGTGATTTTCCTTATCGATTAATTTGTTTTGATTTGTCAAATTTGATGATAGAGATTAGGAGCCGCCGGACTCGATTTATAACTGTCCTACGAGCCATCGCTTCGTTGCAGAGTCTCCATCAACGGTTGACAACAATTTCACATCAAAACCTATGTTTCTCGTGGATGGGAACCGAAATGCTCACACCACATCTTCATACTTATCCGCTATTCGAATGTGTCGTCAATGCTTCATTACACATAAATTCTTTTGCATATATCCATGCACATATGTAACTTGGTAATGATTCTGTTACAGTAAAAATTCATTTCCTCTCTATTTGTTCACGTAATTTTCCTTATCGATTAATTTGTTTTGATTTATCAAATTTGATGATAGAGATTAGGAACCGCCAGACTCGATTTATAACTTTCCAACGAGCCATCGCTTCGTTGCAGAGTCTCCATCAACGGTTGACAACAATTTCACATCAAAATCTATGTTTCTCGTGGATCTAAACCGAAATGCTTGCAAGACATCTTCATTATAATCCGCTATTCGAATGTGTCGTAATTGTTTCATTACGCGGGTAACATTTTATTCATGCATGATTTTACTTACTAATACAAATCAGCCAAGTAACGAAGCTGAATTCTTGATCAATTCTACTGAACAATGGAGCATTTATGTGCGGTGACTATGCTATACACAATGAGCGGCAGTTGAGCACCAGACGTCGATCGAAGTGATTATCATGACCGCACAGACAAAATAAATCATACGAAACATTAACCCTTGCAAGTCATTGAGTAAAGGAATGGCCATTTTCATTATCAACGTACAATAATTAAGCGAGCGATTTTCACTGACCATGCATCGGATCACTAGCTAATATGGTTGAAAAGAGTAAAAAATGAGAATTCACTCATTATGATTATATGCAAATTAGAAGTTTGCAAGTTGAATTTGGTTTGAATAGAGTTTTAGAGTTTAACAAATTAGGACATTTCTACTAACATTCTAAATAACATTTCAATCTAAACTCATGACGAGAAAAATATCAGATATGAGCTCGGTACGATTGAATAAGAATGCAAATACCAAATTTAATATCATGAACTAAGATTATAAATTAATGATGGTTCTGGTGTTAAAGATAACTTGGCCTGTTCACTCGCCTGGGCTGCTTCAAGACCGCTTGTACTTTAATTAGGCTGCATGCATGGTAAGTGCGCCAGCCTAGTATTGCACAAATGGCTAGCTAGTGTTTGCTCTCTGCATCAAAGAAGAGTGGACGGTCAGCCCAGAATTTGTCTGCCTAGTTTTGATGACATTTGCGCCAGGGTTAGTTACGGTGCTGTTGGGAAGACATATGCGGACAAGACCATCTGAGAAAAGAAACCCTATCGTACGTTTCTTTCTCGGCGTTTATTGACGAGAAATAGGCAATTACCCTGGGTTAAATAATTCTTTTTATCCTATTTTAAGTGCAGTATATGCATATAAAGGTAAATTTTGGAGAGATTGGAGTTCTTTCGGTTCATTTTAATAAGAAAATAGGTTCGCTTTAAGAAAGAACAGCTGCGCGAAGTGAAGAATTGCACGAATAAAGTAAAATAAATTAGGATAATATTTAAAGCAATTCATTCACAGTATGGAAGTACAAATCATGCAGGATGCAATAGATGCTGCCACATGGCATCAGAACACAGCCCAGAGATCAGATGCCTTCTAGCGCGTCGTCGCCAGGGCGACTTTTCATGAATATTTTACAACAGACGTAATAAAATACTATATGGGAGATTAATTCATTGAATACTATAATATTTTTTACCGAAGAAACATTTGAAACTCTTAATCGTAACAACTTCACTTGCACAAGTCTACTCGTGCATTCTTTTCCGCGCGAGTCCCGCACTCATGGATGAGCAACTAGCTCTACAATAATTTAACCTGAATAAACTTGAGTGGTGGACTGCACTTGAGATGAATCTTAAAAATAAAAACAATAGTTATGAGGTTGTTATCAATATATATTTCGAAAGATTTTATCTGAAAAAGTTTTGAGACCAGCTTTATCATAGGTTTAAATTCTTGATCAAAAATGATAAAGCTTTTTATAATGCTTTTTTTAACTGATAATGGAAATAGTCCTCAAATCGTTTTTAATGAAGTATAATGAATTAATTCTACATTTTTTGTTTTAAAATTCTGAGTTACTTGCAAACTAATAATAAATAACATTATCAGCAAACTAATAATAGAATAGAACTAAATTATCAACATTTGCTTACATTCTCCAGTATCCTAGTGAATTTTGCACCATACAATGAAAACAGACGACATGAACGTATCGAAATGATAGCACAATCAAGTGCGTCTTAATGCGTCTCGCGCGTGCAGATAGCATAGCTACTCATCACCAGGACGATGCTGCAACCTGCGCCTTTCCTCATATCTCTCATATTACTGTTGGGAAGCAAGATTTTTAGAACTGCTAGGGGTATAAGTAATGGAAGTAAGTTAGTTTAAGTTATAAATTACTATAGCAATAACTACCTCATAAGCGAACATTTGAATACCAGTGAACGTAAGCTCATCTTCAATGTCGCTGCGAGAGCGCCAGTTAAAATTTTACTAATGCAATATTATTTACAACTTTCCCTTGAACAAGAGAGAGAGTCCAAGAATAAGTCATTACTGAACAGAGGGAGAGTTCAGTCAGCTATTACTGAACAAACACTAGAAACTGTGAGCCCCCACTTCTGAGTACTGTAAGTATAACTTTTGCCCCACCAGGGTTCTAAGCATCAGTCAACAGACTTGTATATCACGGCAACACAAACGACGTAAATAATTTTAAACATTTGTCCATGCAGGGCTGAGAGTTGTAGTGAACTCCCATCTCTCTTCAGCGCATCATAATTATGTAGCGTTCACTGAATAAACTTCGGCTAACCGGCATGGCCAAAATAACCGAATGTCAGTGATAGAGGCTTGCCAAACTCGCATGCGTGTAGGCTTGTAAAACTCACAAATATCAGGCTTGTCAAACTCACATGCGTGTAGGCACCGATGATCCACACTACTAATCAAAGATTTTTCGTTTATGTCAGTCAGTCCTCAAATAATCGGATGCGTCAAGTAATCAGTGGAGATGGACGAGAATCCGACAGTTACGTCTATAATGTTCGAGTAATAATCGTATAAGTAGCAGTATAAAGTCCTGCCCTGCATTATCTTGAAAATGATCTAATTAGGAGCGGCATGTAAAGACCGTTGCACTGCTCATGAGCGGTGTACCGCAATATTCTGAGACCCTGTTAATTGATTACAATTTTCTTATAGTCGATTAGCATATGACAAAGTCAAGCCCGACAATTAGGAACCTTTTGGTGGGGCAACTTATTTACAAGTCAGATATCTTTCTTAGACTTAGGAAGAGCACAGAGCCATTCTGTCCATAGAGCCATTCATAGAATCTTCTCCAATTATCTTAAGAGCAAGAGTTGCTTTTATTCAATAAGTGCAATTTCATGAACTTCCAAATGTTAACACCCTACTGCATTTCTTTGCACACGCTAAATGGGCAACTTCTGAATAAAATTTTAACTTGGGAATGAACAAATTTAGATATTTACTTCTCAGTACTAACTAATAAAAATTATCCTATGATGAAGTAGGCAAGCTCAAGTCGTTCTAAAATCCTTTGCATTATTCATCAAATAAAAATTCAGTCGCTGAAGCATTCAATGTCTGCTACCCGTAAATTCTACAGTGGTGGAAAAATTGTGAACTGAACTCGGACAATAAATCAATGCGACCGTAGAGGTCGCATTTACGCAGTAAAATGCCTTATAAACGGGCATCAGATTATAAAATATACAAGAATGATGGCTGTACGATATAAAAGTAGAAATACAAAGTGTGTTTGCGAAGTGTGTCCACTTGCGCCGAAGTGTGTCCACTTGTAGTCTGCAGACGTACAAAGTGTGTGTCCACTTGCGCCGCGAAGTAGGAGGTGGGGGCGTAGCAAAATTTTTTTTCCTTTGCAATTGTAGCCAATGTTAAGCGCCCCAGCCCACATACGCTAGGCGAATGGTTGAACTAACATGTGGTTCAACCATGCACTAGCCTATCTGACTACAACGAGACCGGCTAGCTGATTCTGACTATAGCGAATCTGATTAGGCGATATTTCACCATACTGCCATACACCTCCGTACTTTATTCGCAACGCACAGTCGTGAATATGAGTCTGCCAATGACATTTTCGTAGTTCTTTTATTTTCAATTTCAGTGAGCCAGGTTCTCATACTCGTGAAGACTTGTAAGATAAGTAGATATCTTTCATCTATTGATTTGCACACGACATGCCGGGAACCCGTGGCTCCCGTACACTGTACTGTCATTCATTTTATTATGAAGTTTGTCATTGTAGCTGTACGGCGTACAGCTACAATGAAAAACTTCATAATAAAATGAATGTATATCGACTTAATAATATCACAGAGCAGTCTGCCCGTGATTGTCTTTTTTTGGATAGAGAAAAAAAATTCAGGAAGGACCAAAATATATGACAATCCCTCCGTACCAGAACTGTTGTAAAGGAGTTTGCTAAATTTGCTATATACTGGAGCTAAATAAACTTGACGATAACTCTCTGCACGATTGACGCAGTATAACTCTATACTTAATAATGTAACCTGTCTGTTAATTGCTTATATATTTCGAGGCATCGCGTTGTATAACAAAGGATTTGAGAGTGGAAGAGGAAACTGAAGAACATGTTGATGATGTGCTTCCATGTTTCAACGGTGTAACCTAAAAAAATGAATAAATTTCGAAGGAACTCCAGGTCACACCTGGCTCAGGAGGAGAGATTTCTTCTGAATAATTTTCATAACACAAGAAGATAACGATGTAATGTAATGTAACCATGATGATAATGTCACTCTACATTCATGCCTATAGTCTATATGAGTGTTAGCTATTATTTAAAGGACCATAATCGTTCAAATAGTACTTAGTGTGTTACTATTATAGAAGCTCTTTGAATGCAATTTTTCCTATTAATAAATCGTTGCAGAATTGACGAACAATAATTCCGTATATTTTTACGATCATTAATTTATTCTTCTTTTATAATTTATGCAAACTTCTATAGTAAATAAATTTTCTAGTGTAGTAAGCAGCGAAAAGGTTAAAAAACCCTACTGAACATGAAAACTTATAGTGGCAGTCACTAAACCATTTATAGTGTACTACTACTTTTTAATTATGATTCTTAAATAATTTTAATGGAATTATCTGTCAGTTATTATTCAAAAGGTCACAAGACAATTAGATCACAAGAACAATTACAACCCTCGAAAGCATTTGGGAGGAGGGGCATGCAGTGTGTGTGCGTGGGGAGGCACTGGGTGTGTTTGGGGCTTCAGTGCTTGGGCCCCACGAAGCCTCCGCAGTGCACGCACAAACGCTCCCACGATGTGTATACACGCAAACATGCGCACTAGGGTGGAGCGTTTTAAACCATAGGCTGATTCCTTCATTCATTCATGATCCAAAGCTCCAGAAATTCGGACATGCATGAGCCTGTTTATTGAGTTGGTGAAAGAGTTTATGCAGGATTAACCAAGAAGATCGCGCGGTCACTCGCATTATGCGGCGCTGTTGAGCGAGCAACTCAATGGCCGTCACTGCGGCGTCATCGGTCGGCATCATTTCTCCTTTTTTTATCGATTTCGACCATCTTTTTTTTTCAAATGGACGAATATTAGAGTGAATTGGTGTGAATTATTACAATATAATGTTCACATAATTTATCGTTTATTGATTGATTTATTATTAGTGTGTTTTTCCCAGTTATAGTGTGTTTTTCCAGCTTGGAAGTATGAATCAAATTGTTAACACGCCCATGCAGAGTCAATTACCAGCGCAGCGTTCAGTGGAATCAACTTGTATTGAAGGGTGGGTTGGTTAGTGCTTGATACAGCTTGCATGTCGAAGATTGTGGGCAGCATCGTTTGGTAACACACAGTTATCCTCTCGCCCTCCTCCTTTCTACCGCAGACTAAACAGCTCTAATATTTTAGTATTTATATTAGTCAAATGATTGCCTAATTAATGCTATCTGAGTTCATATTTGCCTTCCAAGCTGCTTGTGCTACGTGCTACTCGAAATTCAATACTTTATCGTTACTCCCCAGTATTTTTCTAATCAACTCTCCTCCAGCACTGGCGTTACATACTCTAGGTCGAAGGGTTGCTAGGGCCTGGGCTCAAATCCTTGGCAAGCTGCAAAAACAATCTATGAAGTCTAGAATCGGCGACACGCTAGATCTAGCATAATCAACACAGACGCTACAATTGCTACGAAGAAAATGGTAAAAATTCTCATAATCTTAATTGAAAACAATTCAAAATCTAAAAGCATTGTCAGTTCCATGGTACCAAAATGATAGAGTTGGCGCATTAAATTAGCGGATTAGCTCTGTAAAATCAACCCTGACTTTCAAGCACAACCTACTTTGGAAGTCATTAATAGGAAGAAACAGGCGCGAATTCCTGAAAACAATTTACGCCATTAAATAAACGCAGCGTCCATTCGCACAGACTCTCAGCTGCTTTGACTATGATATAGTCCCATTCGGGACGACAAAAATTTATTTATTCCATTTCAATAAAGAATAAGATTTCATACTCTTATGGATTGAACTAAATATATATGAAATTTTACTGAACATACAATCAAATCATCAACCTGTTTACGCACTAACTAATATATATATCTTGAATGCTCTCGAATGCCAGTCGAGCACTCAGCAGCGAAGAGATTGTACATCATGGCTGCACAGTTCACATGAATCATTTTATCTATGTTCATATATATCTAAATACAATAGTGTGTTGAGAGATGTAGTGAACAACTTGCTTACTTCGATTCATTATAATTAAACAAGCTATTTTCATGAAGCAAACTTCGGAGAACAGGCATGCAGCATGACTACAAAAATTGTAAATTACTAAAATCAGCAAATTAGTTAAAGTAAAAGTCAGGAATTAAAACGTTAAGCCGGTATTGGAAAAATATTTTTAATCAGCAATAAATATACTTCATAGGATTTATCAAATACTATGCGAAGATATGGATGATTTGCTTACGCTTCTATAAATTCGTCTATACTATAGTCAGTCGTCAAATGATATGGAAGAAAATAAGTATATGGATGACTCATACATAAAGATTAATGTCAACTCCATTTTATGATAAGAATCTCACAAAATTAAGCCGCAAGTAGCATCCAATACAATTTTAGGGTTCTTTATGTGTACTGCGTACGAGAGTTTACACACCGATGTGTATCTATGAAGATAATCATGGCTGGAGACCTGGCTAGAATTGGAGGACAGTTCTAATGTGGTGTCTCCACTGTACACCTGACTCAAACGTATGACCGTAAGCTGAGGACCTATCAACTGATACTGTGAATCTGTATTGTAGCACACATGCAGTGAATAGATATTTGCAATGATGTTTGTGATTATAAAAGACAAGCAAACCACCTTTCATCGCCTCCAGCCTCGTCGTCCTCAACCTGCGAGGAACCTCAACAAGATTACGAGCTTCAAGGCGGGCAGACGCATACATAACAATGTGGATATTAATCGAACGACAATTAAAATGGGTCATCCATTAGCAGAAAAAAAAGCAAGTGTCAGGACCTATAATAGTGCGTTACATAATTTATCCGAGATGACTATTGCATTACATCGGTATCCTTATTACCAACATGGGCGTCGCCGCGAGGGTGACATTTCAAAAAGTATTATCTTGATCTAATAATAATTTAACTATCTGAGAGCAAATGATTGGCTTCTATATTGCTCCTTCTGAACATATGACTAAAATTGCGACCGGTAACTACGCTATTCTTACTCTGCAGCAGCTGAGCACCAAGCGACGGCAGACTATCAAGGCTGCAGTCAAAATGATTCAAACATTAATTCTAGCTGAGCAGTGCGTTGAGAAACGCATTTAATACTATTGTATTATCAACGCACAAGAATAAAGCAAGTGACTTCCACCGACCATTCATAGGATTATCTGCATAATAACATTGAGCCTGTATGATTGACTGCAAGTAGGAAATAAGTTTTCACTAATTAGGAGAACCTCGCTTAGGCAGACTTACTTCGTGACAACACTGACAATATGAACAACAATAAACATTTATCGATGGTGAGCAGTGAGTTCACAGACCCAGTGAACACCTATCTCCCTTCAGCGCATCGTAATAAGCGACTTTTGAGCAAATTCCAAATTACCGGTATGGATAAATTAATCTTGTAAGAATGACTGATATTAGCAAATAAGTTGTCAATAGTAGAATGATAATAAATTCAATGACTGATACTATAAAGGTACAAATCCGGCATAACAAATTTCACATTCGAAATAATAATCAGTTCGCACTAAATTCCAGTAACAGGTTTTTCAAACTCAGTATTGACACCCGTTCACCTATCCAGGTAGTTATGGCCCACAGTTTNATGATAGTTCATTGCCTATACTGTATTTTTTTATTTAATTTTTAGGATTGCCTGTTTGTGAAGGGCAGTAAAGCTTCCGCAGATGTTGTTTCAAAGAAGTTTCCCTTAAAATTTGGTTTTCTTTCAATAATGTCTTTCATGGCGGACTGTAATACTCTACCTCCCCGAAACTTATAAATAAATCACTTTTTTACTTCCTTAATATTGAATAACTTGTTGTTCTAATGACTTCTTCAAGTAAATATATCGCTTATTCATTCCCTGTCTCTTATACACATCTAGATGTGTATAAGAGACAGGCCCAGTGATCAGATGCCTTCTAGAGCGTCGCCGCCAGGGTGTCTTTACATGAATATTTTACAACAGACGTATCAAAATACTCACTTTGCGATATTAAATTATTCATAACTATAATGTTTCGGCCGAAATAACATTTGAAACTCTTTATCGTAACAACTTAATTTACATAAGTCTACTTGAGTATTATTTACCGGCAAACTTGTGTATTATGACTGCACAGATCAAATGAATCGTTGAAAACCTCCATTCCTGTTAGGCGGTGCTATCATATTCACGGTTAAAACTTATCCATTATCAATGCGCTAAAGTTATACAAGCGACTTCCACTGAACATGCATCCGACAAATAACATAGCAGCATGGAGCTGATGTGTATGAAAGCTTGTGGCTGGCAAATATATTTCACATATTACTATTAAATTCAATTAGGAACCAAAATATTTAAGTGGATTTGAGAAAAATATTTGTTCACACTATATTGTACGTATTCAACGGGCTTGCTCACTTATATATAGTGAAATATTAAAAAATAATTTTCAAATATCTGCGTATGAGTGCGAGAGCCCATATATAGGTTTTGTTTAATTCGTTTTCTGCAACATAATTATTATTCAATTCAATCTCTGTTGAACTGGACTATGTAAGCCTCTTTATGTGTAGAATTTAAACAGCGCTTGAGATGTCGGGAATTTCAGTGGATGAACTGTTACATTTCCAAGGACTGGCTATTTTCAATTATTGTATAAATTGAAAATAGCCAGTAGAAACTGAAAATAGCCAGTAGGAATTGAAAATAGCCAGTAGAAAAATTGTAGAGTTTTGTGGGAAGAAACGGTGGCGTTCTAGACTTAATTAAGAACAGCACAGTCGGGATACCCGCCTGCAGTTATTTCAACATACAAATGTTCGATTATTTTTTCTCTGATTATAATCATGCCTTTAAACCTGCAAATAAAGCATCAACTGAAGCTATACTTAGCCTCAGTATGGGAAATTTGAGCGCATGTACTAACATTAAATAATATCTTTAAAGTTACAAAAGACTGTACGATATATATGGTGAAAAATTTATATATTGTGATATAATCCATTATTTAATCTCGTAATTTGAATTACAGTCTAATGCATTGAGCCTAATTTGCTACTTGCTACCAGCATGATTCGCTCGAAGTCTTCATGCTGGTGATCCGATGTCAGGGGAAATACTTTCAGAAATAGTTGAGAGTTCGAAACTCTGGCAGCCAATCACTCACGGCTTTTCAAGCTAAGCTCAAGGCGAGAAAAATATCGGTCGCTACGTGTACTTAGCGGCCACTTGCAATTGAGCGAATTTTGATGATATGGCCCACGGTCAGCGGAATCGCTTGCTTCAACATTGTAGGTTGATAATGGAAAAATAATAACTGAGTTTCTTCACGCCGTACCTAGCAAGAATATTTGTTTCGAATGACTCATTTTGTCTGCATAGCCATGATTCAAAAGGCGACCTAGAACTTGACTCCTGATAAGATAGAATAGCGTAGTCAATGCTATAAATGCGTCGATATATGTTCAGTAAGAATTAAGCAACATCAATTTGCATCTATTCCGTAATGAGAATTAGAAGTAATGAAATTAGAAAAATAATATTTGCAGCGGTGCCATAACGGCACCGCAAATAGAGGAAGCAGTGGAAGGGATAGCACGGTACATTCATATCATAAATACGAGGATTTTACGGCAGCCATGTCGCCTGCCTCCAATAGAAGCGATCTACTCTATACATAAAACGGAATAACAACTTTTCGGCGGGATCAGATCAGCTTTGTAGTTATTTCTCATCACTTATTCATCGAACCCTACAAATCGCAGTTTTGACCAGTACTACACGGTTTTTATTAACGAGCGGCGAGTTGATCCAGTATCCGCCGAGTGGCGACTCACGTGTCGCAAACGGTAGATGAAACGTTGCGAAAATCTGACATCTGACGGAGCCTCTGAAACATAATCTGATGATCTTAATAGTCAGGATCAAATTCAACGAAATTAAAATAAGTAATACACCGGAATCAAAGAATAGTGACGAAGTAGAAGATTACTTGAACACAATCGTTACCGAGTAGCATACAGGCCGCATTTGAACATTTGTCATTAAATTTATGATCATTAAAGAGAGGCAAACCATCTTTCGACGCCTCCAACCTCCGCACACTCCAGCCTCCAGCAGGTTAGTGTGCCTCACGAGGATGGCGGTTACTCCCACGACTTGGCCTCAAAGGAGGCCAAGTCAAGCCTAACCCAAATTAGCTGTAATAATTTCAAATAAACCAAGTCCTAGCGAATCATGTCCTAGGTAACCTAGGAGGCAGCAAAGGCGCGGGGCTGCCGCTCATCAGTGACTCCCATTTGTTTGAAGCCCTGAAAGGATGGCCGGGCATAGTTACCTTTCTACTCTATCGAAAATATTTATTTATTTTTGAGCAATCTCGCGCCCAGCCAGTTATAAGAAAGATTCTTGCTATTTAATCTTGCACAAGTAAGATAGCCTTCACTCTCTATAAAATAGGCTGAGTAACTTTAGTGGATTTATTCAGTAATATTGAGCGAGGAGTTGCAGTAAGCCAATGAAGCTTTATCAAAATCCGTTCAATCACACAGTGTGTCACAGCTTCGGACAGGTTATACAATTAGAGATTAGAACTAACACATCAAAAATGCGCAGGCAAGTCCAAGACAAATTACAACGAAGAACTTTTCCAACCGTGTGTTCGCGGGCCTTAATTTTTTACACCGTAATTGTATGCAACGCGCAAGCATTTACTTGAAAAGCAAGATTTTCATGACCCGCTTCCCTATTCAACATTTCACTATCAACTAAAGACATCTTCTAGGATCCAGACAGTATAATACTCCTTAAGCTTCAACGTCAATTAAAAGAAGCAATGGAATTTCTTTTTCCTTCAAAGAGCGATTACTATTCATGTACGGGTCAACTGAACACATTGTCTATGAGCTTTAATCAGGGCTGACTTTAGTAGAGGAGTATATGTCGAACCAAACGTTGTTCATCCATAGTTCAATAATTATGTTAAAATCCAACGATCGCCGTACATCTGTTGCAAACTGGATATTGTTTCAAACCCGACTTGACTTTTTCACACCTGACTTGTACTTCAGTTCATTTGCAATAGCATCGATCAGACTTATAGAACCTGTTCAGTCATGTCGGTTTTCCGATGTTTACTCGGGAAGAAACGCTTGTTTAATTTTTGATTAACTGATATAAGAGAGCTGTTCACTACGTCTCACAAACTCATTGCCCAACATGGATAAATGTTCAAATTATTCATGTTGCCAGTTAAATGGTCCCATTCAATAAATATGTATAAAAACAGCCTTCGGTATGTAAATGTATAAAAATATATGTATAAAAACAGCCTTAAAAATATGTATAAAAACAGCCATAATCGTACGGCTAAATATGAGTCAAAGTTGAATATTGGAAATAAATTAAAACATCAATAATATAACAAACTTTGAATACAAAAAACACAAAATAAAAGTAGTGTGTTCTGTCATCTAACTTCTTCATAGAAATCTTGCCTTGTCTGAACTTCGGACTTCGGAGCCTTCCTGAAACAGCGAAATAGCAGCAAATTTTGACTGAATTTTTCAGATTTTGAACTGGTGGCTGATTTTGAACTGGTCATTGAGCTGGTATCCAAAACGTTTCAAAATGAAAATATGGCGAATTATATCTTCATAATAAAAACAACCTGACGTTTTTATTATTGAAAAGTATGACAGGTGCAGTTAACCACTCAAGTTAATTCATGTTAAATTATTGTGCGGCAAGTTGCTCATCCATGAGTGCGGGACTCGCGCGGTCACTCGCATTATGCGGCGCTGTTGAGCGAGCAACTCAATGGCCGTCACTGCGGCGTCATCGGCCGGCATCGCGATTTTTTCCTTATTTTTTTCATCGATGTCACCAATAAATAAATTAAATGGAGGTTTCGGGATAAATGGACCAGTTTTAGAGTGAATTATTGTAAATTTGTACAATATAATGTTCACATAATTGGTCTTATATCCATTGATTTATGATTACTGTGTTTTTCAATTAAAAAAAAAGGAACTCGTAGATCTTTCACAATTAAAGACTGTTTCGTGTTCAATTATTGTCCACTGAATATACGATAAGTCATGTACCGCAAGCCTTTGTTTAACTCGTGTGATGAAAACGTCTGCTAGATGACATCACCTCTTCTGAAGTTGAAGAAACCCGTACACAATGACAGTGAAATATCCAGTATAACAACCTGTAATATTGCCATGTTGAAAGGATGTGATGAAAATGCATTGGTGATTATTATATATTATCATAATAAAATAAATACAATGATGATATTTTACATTGATGATGATGATATTTTTGTGGTGTATTTTAGATCATGTAATAATGTTGAAGTAACCTTGGTAAAACTTTTCGTTCTTTTTGTGCAATGTATAATGAAGAAAATAAGTTTGATGGTACACTCCACAATTTTCATTCTCTCTCTCGTTATTGAAATATTTTCAATTACATGTATATATAATATTGTCAAGACGCAATCAGTTCGTGTAATTGACTTCCATGTGAATACGTTCAAGTGCATACGTCTCGTATACACGTTTGAAATGCGTGTGCTATGCATGATCTTGAGACGTAGCCATGATACACTTTAGTCTTGGTCCCGTGAATGAAATGAATGATGGGGCTGTAGTGACTCGAATTTATATCTCGCACTGTCTGTTCTTGTGAACGTGAATAAAAGGGTAGCCAATCTTCTTGTGAAATGAACTTTGATTGAGCCCTCGACATCGGCGTCTCGCGTATCATGGCTGCACAGGCAGAATGAATTATACGAAAATTAATTCATGCTGGGCAGTGCGTTCCAAAATTCAGTCAACACTTCTCCATTATCAACGCACAACAATGAAGGCGACGACTTCCACTGAACATGCTTCGTATCACCAGCATATCCAGCTATTATGGCAGATAGCTCGTATCAGAGATACTATGAAAGGATTTTAACTCGTTAGATTAGAATGCAAATTAGGGGACCCAAAAGTCCGTTGGTTTCAATTACAAATTTTTTTTCTCTCTCAAAGTATTTACAGTCTCTCCCCGTATTCTAGTAGGTACATGTATGTAAGTGAGTGAGCCTTCCATAAGTAAATTTTCTTGTTATCGAAAAATTTTCTAGGAATTTCGTTATTTGTGAGATAATAGTTCTACCCTTTTATTCATAGCAATGGTAGTTTGCTGAAATCGAAAGTTGACCAAGAATTTTGAAAAGAAAACCTTCAACTATGTAAATTCATTACATCTGCATTGAGAACGTTTCGAAAAACGTTTACAACATAAATTCAAAAATAACAATAATGATTCATAGTAGAAAGAAGCCTTATTTCTTTCCAATAAATGCTCAAGGCGTGAATACGCCTGCATTTTTACAGAATTTGAACTGATGACTCGCGCGGTCACTCGCATTATGCGGCGCTGTTGAGCGAGCAACTCAATGGCCGTCACTGCGACGTGATCGGTCGGCATCGTTTCTTTCTTTATTTTTTTTCGCCGATGTCAACAATTAACTAAATTAAATCGAGTTTCTTTTCCAAATGGACTTATTTCAGAGTGAATTATTGTGACTTGTGACAATATAATGTTCGCATAATTTATCTCTGTTTGATTTATTTGTTATTAGTGTGTTTTTCCCAGTTTTCGTTGTTTTGTGCCTACCTTTACTTGCCATTTGTCGTTTCATCATCTTTCAATTTCAAAGAAAAAGAACCCGCAGGTCTCTCACAAATAAAGAAAGTGTCACGTTGAATCGTGCTGTTGAATTGGTAGCTGATAGAATTATTGTTCACTCAATATACGATATGTCATGTAACGCAAGCCTGAAGAAACCCGTACGTACGCAATGACAGTGAAATATCCAGTAAAACAACCTGTAATATTGCCATGATGGAATGATATCATGAGAAAACATTGGTGACGTAATTTTACATATTATCATAAGAAAATGGATGTATTTATGATACAGTATTTCATAATAGTAAAATCCTATTTGTTAACTCGTTTTATGATGTAATATGGATTAGGTGATAATGTTGAAGTCGCCCTAGTCAAACTTTTCTTTCTCATCGCAAAATGTATCATAAAGAAACTGCGTTTGAGGGTACACTTCACAACTTTAATTCAATATCTCGTCAGTGAAATATTTTCAACTATTTGTAATTATAATATTGTCAAGATGCAATCAGTTTGTGCAATCATTTCATCATTATAGCATTCATTGCATCATTTTAGCAATTGAAAAGTATGAAATGATGAAATGTTTAATGATGAAATGTTTAACGATGAAATCATTGAAATGTCTCGTAGGATGAGGTGTCAGGGAACCCCTATTGAAATAAGGAGCTGAATCATATCAGGAATCTTTTAATGTAATTTGATAAATTCCTTATTACTTGTCTAATTTAGTTCGTGTTCATCTCGCAATTATTGTATTTAAAAATATAAAAAAATTATATATAACTTTTAAGTATAGAAAATAATTTTGCTCTCAATATAAACTTTAACCCTGCAATAAACTTATCAAAAAACATAAGCTTATCTAAACATAAGGGAAAATAAATGTTAATTATTGAATATGAAATAAAACAATATCTAAGAATAATTGACAAGGTGATCATGAAATATGAATCTTTGCGTATAATTTGCACATTAATTGCCACAAATTTCATAATGAAACAATTTCCTATTGTATGAAAAGTAGACCATAAACTCTTTTTTTTACCGTTGAAATTTATTTCATTGCATAGCATGGGGCCGCCCTATAACCTCCAGGTACCAGAAAATATTCTACATAAAAGACATTAATTTTCTCGCAACAATTGAGCACTCAAAGAAATAAGGGAGATTTTGTCTTAGTAGCGATGCAATTTTGCTCTTTAGTGTGTCATTCTGACCCAACTTGACGTGGTAAAAAGAGGCGTGTCAGTGCAACGTTCGCTATCAGCGCTCGAGCTGTGGGCAGAAAAGCGGGTCACATTTTGGACAAAATGAGCCAATAATTTTTATGTTAAAAGCAATTTAATAGAAATTAAGACATGGACAGGCGAGAGCTTAATCTTTCAAAGTAAGTAATGACTTATTAAAGTAAGTAATGACTTATTGAAGTAAGTAATGACTTATTGAAGTAAGTAAAGAGCTATTAAAGTAAGTAATGACTTATTAAAGTAAGTAATGACTTATTGAAGTAAGTAATGACTTATTGAGTAAGTAATGACTAATTGAAGTATGTAATGAGTTATTAAAGTAGTAAAGAGTTATTAAAGTAAGTAATGACTTATTAAAGTAAGTATTGAGTTATTAAAGTAAGTAATGACTTATTAAAGTAAGTAATGACTTATTAAAGTAAGTAATGACTTATTGTAGTAAGTAATGACTTATTGAAGTAAGTAACGAGTTATTAAAGTAAGTAATGACTTATTGAAGTAAGTAATGAGTTATTAAAGAAAGTAATGACTTATTGAGTAAGTAATGACTAATTGAAGTATGTAATGACTTATTGAAGTAAGTAATGAGTTATTAAAGTAAGTAATGACTTATTAAAGTAAGTAATGAGTTATTAAAGTAAGTATTGACTTATTAAAGTAAGTATTGAGTTATTAAAGTAAGTATTGACTTATTAAAGTAAGTAATGACTTATTGAAGTGAGTAATGACTTATTGAAGTAAGTAATGAGTTATTAAAGAAAGTAATGACTTATTGAGTAAGTAATGACTTATTGAAGTAAATAATGAGTTATTAAAGTATGTAATGAGTTATTGAAGTAAGTAATGACTTATTGAATTAAAAGTAAGCGGTTTGAATTAAGTAAGCGGTTCGATGAGGTGTTGGTTTCTGCCCTCTCGACCATCACCAATGTCAGCTTCGAGCGCGAATCTCTTGAACAAGCTGTGTTGCCGGTCCGGCTGGGATTATTAAAGTAAGTAACGACTTATTGAAGTAAGTAATGACTTATTAAAGTAAATAATTATATTTTAAAGTAAGTAATGAGTTATTAAAGTAAGTAATGAGTTATTAATGCCAATTAACATAAATCAGCGATGCTCTCACTCATGCACAACACGTTAATGTGAAGACGCTCGTCAGATTTTCCTAGCGCATCTGAGAACATCTCTGCAACATATACACGGTGATTGGATATAGCACAAAAGACATTAATTACAGTGACGTTATTGTTATAATAAATGCTCATGGTTCGTTGGTAATGATGTGCTCACTAAAGAGCAAACGATGTTTGGGTGGGAGAGGGAGCATGTGCTCTCTAAAGAGCAAACGATGTATATCCGGACGTAAATAAAGTTATGTATTTAATATATATTATTGCCAATCTCAACGGGCGTCTGTCAGTTTGAGCGCTGCCTTCCAATGTTACTATAACTACTGACGAGTAGACTTCCAATGCAGATGCTTCTGTCTCCATTACATACTATCTATAACTATTTGGCCCAGCGGGCTTCAAAATTAGAAATTCATTTTCATTACGGGATATGGCCGAAGTGTGACTGGAAATTTGACGATCATATACATTCACTGAACACTACGTTATGAAACTACTCATCAGAGAATATTTACAGCAGAAACTAAATTATTCTCGATTTAGGCTGCTGGACACAGTGCAACTGCAGATTTAGATATTTACTTCTCAGTACTAACTAACAATAATTATCCTATGATAAAGTAGGCAAGCTAAAGTCGTTCTAAAATCGTTAACATTATTTTTCAAATAAAATTTTAGTCGGTGAAGCATTCAATGTCTGCTACTCGTAATTTCTAGTGGTGGAAAAATTGCGAACTGCACACGGACAAAAAATCAATGCGAAGTAGAGGTCGCATTTACGCAGTAAAATGCCTTTTAAACGGGCAACAGATTATAAAATATACAAAAATGATGGCTTTACGATAAAAAGTAAAGATAAAAAGTGTGTTTGCGAAGTATGCTTGCGAAGTGTGTCCACTTGTAGACATACAAAGTGTGTGTCCACTTGCGCTGCGAAGTAGGTGGTGGGGGTGTAGCAAGATTACTTTCCTTTGCAATCGCAGCAATGTTAAGACCACCGGCCCACATACACTAGCGAATGGTTGAACTAACATGGTGGTTCAACCATACACTAGCCTATCTGGGACGCAGTATAGACCCCTACATAGCCATTGCCCACAATTCAATATCTATGTCTTTTCGCTAGTAATCACGCGAGAGGGCATATTAGCCTGTGTGATTAAGTGCCTAAAGCCATAGGTGTCATTTCCTTTCCTGGATATGAATCAATCAGCCAGATAACATCAAGCCACCTGTTGACAATTGACTATTTGATTCAGCAGGCTGTGGAGTGAAGTAGGTGTTGCTTAAAGTTGGTGTGGGGGAGATGACTCAGTTACCTACAGCTTCTTGGGTGTGAACTGAGTTTAGTTATTGCATTATTAAGACACTCATGTACTCAAGCCACTCTTGTACTCAAGCCACTCATGTACTCAAGCCACTCATGTACTCAAGCCACTCATGTACTTAAGCCACTCATGTACTCAAGCCACTCATGTACTCAAGCCACTCATGTACTCAAGCCACTCATGTACTCAAGCCACTCATGTACTCAAGCCACTCATGTACTCAAGCCACTCATGTACTCAAGCCACTCATGTACTCAAGCCACTCATGTACTCAAGCCACTCATGTACTCAAGCCACTCATGTACTCAAGCCACTCATGTACTCAAGCCACTCATGTACTCAAGCCACTCATGTACTCAAGCCACTCATGTACTCAAGCCACTCATGTACTCAAGCCACTCATGTACTCAAGCCACTCATGTACTCAAGCCACTCATGTACTCAAGCCACTCATGTACTCAAGCCACTCATGTACTCAAGCCACTCATGTACTCAAGCCACTCATGTACTCAAGCCACTCATGTACTCANCTGTCTCTTATACACATCTAGATGTGTATAAGAGACAGCAGTAGCAGCAACAAAACAGCAGCAACAACAGCAATAGCAACAGCAGCAATAGCAACAGTAGCAGCAACAGAACTGCAGCAACAGCAGCAATAGCAACAGTAGCAGCAGCAGCAGCAGCAACAGCAACAGCAGCAGCAACAGAACAGATGCAAAAGTCAAGGTCATTATAGTCGCGCTTGGCAGCAGACTGCCGTTTGTCTGTACTCGAAAAGACAAACAACAGACATTATTGTTTTGCGCCGTTTGTCTGTACTCGAACAGACGAACAACAAACATTATTGTTCTGCGCCTCTTGTCTGTATTTCGACCAGACGTACAACATACATTGTTGTTCTGTGCCGTTTGTCTGTACTCTAACAGACGAACAACAGACATTATTGTTTTGCGCCGTTTGTCTGTACTCGAACATACGAACAACAAACATTATTGTTCTGCGCCGTCTGTCTGTACTCGAACAGACGAACAGACATTATTGTTCTGCGCCGGCTGTCTGTACTCGAACAGACGAACAACAGCCATTATTGTTCTGCGCCGTAGAGAACAGCGCCAGCGAGCACTAACAGTTCACGTGCAGTCTCCACACTCCATGTACACGATTGTGTTCCACTGTCAAGTCGCTCCCATATTTCATACCATTTAAGACTCCAACTTTGTCTTTAAACTCAGTACCTGTAAGGGAATGAAGAACTACTACCATAATGTCAGTGTGCTGGGTAGTCATGATATTGAATTCTGTTGAACAAAATAGTGTTTGTCTGTCTTAAATGGAAATAGGATATCTAGACACTATATTATCGCAAAATTCTTAGTTTACAGCAGTTTTCATTATTCATCTAACAGTTGCTATTTATTTCTCGAGCCCGAGGACGCTAGCAGTCATCGCCAGGTCCAGTTCTATTCAGAATATAGCGAAAATATTTCAGGCAATTCAGTAGAATAGAATGTTGAAAAATATTGCTGTTTCACCAAATAATATTTTTTAAGCCCAGAGTCTCCCATTCACAGGGAGACTGCGCTGAGACGTGGATGCTCTGATGTCGTTCACTTTGATATGAAATTTTTCTTCGTACGAGATCCTCCGAACCTCTGGAAGGTACAAAAGGATAAATGAATAACAGTTTCTTTCGTTCCATACTAATCTTGACTAGTGATATAACAGTCACGATAAAAACTAATACAGTAAAAATTTAAAATTGCATATCGAGGCGGAAAATTCATATAAGTTTTTATGTCACTCAAGTCCAGAGCATATATTAAATTAAATAATATGTTAGTCTGTTCTGATATAAGCATTAAATGTCTTAAACATTTCTTGCGTTGACTTATGTATGTATATACTCAAAATATGTTGCATTTATGTTATCTATCAAATTATATTCAACTAACATATAATGTGCCACTGCCTGCTGCCCCCCCCCCGCCCCCTAGACTTGCTACCATATCACTTTCAAATAATGCTAGATGATCTAAGCAAGAGATAAAGCTCACTTAAATCTATAATGTTAGCTCCGGATGTAACTTGTGAAACGCAAATTTTGAATGATAAATCTAAATAACTAAAATTAGTTAATTAATAAATTATCCAAACAAAAAGTAGTAAAAATACAACGAAAAGATAATTACTAAATATTTTTCTGTATGGAACACAAGCACAAGTTTAATGATCTATACATCTTATGAGAATTGATATATGAATTTTATTCAACAATACAAAATCTGTGATCCTGTGTACGCGAAAGCGCTGGCCTCATGACGACTCTCCAGGTCAGTGTGTTTATAACACTGCCTAATGTATAACTAACACTGCATGCAGTGTTATAGAAATGTTTAAACTTATATATATATTCAAAGCGCGCCCCTGCCATAGAGCTAAAATATGGCCCCATGGCGCGCCATGGACAGGAATACTCAAATACAAGCAAACACAATTACGTTTCTCTCTAATGGGCGACTGTTCATGTTCTCGGATGTAGGTGTTCTACAAACACCTACATCCGAGGTTCCTTTGTTTCCTACCGGAAACAATATTATCATCAATACGATTAATTTCGTCCGATAAATTACGAAGGCACTGAAATGACCTCCAAGCAAGAGGCAGTAATCGATGTCTCAGAGGATAACCATAAGAGAACTTTAACTTATAGTCAGTCTTTCTCTGTGGCTGAAAAAATTAACCCAGATGTATTTCCTCCTTGCGACGGGTTTTATGCTATAGGGTTAACCCTGATGTCCGAGGTTGCGCTCAAGACATTGAACTCATTATATTAAGCTCTACCTGAGGATCGGGTTTCGTTGACTAAGGTAGTGAGGGATAAGTAAGACACATAAGTTCAGATAACGTATCTTGTATACGGGGTGGTAATACAGAGTTGCGATGCAGAGTTATGAGCTA
>NW_025933389.1:0-914 GCF_000764305.2 Hyalella azteca
TCTTAGAATTCTATTTTACATATGTGTACCAAGTTTCAGAGTGATCCGTTTGTAAATAGCCGAGATAAATTTTACCCTAGACGCTCCCCTTAAAACTTCGCATGGAGGCTCTAACTCCTTCACTTTGCTCCGTAATCTGTTAGAAGTCAATTCAATTTATAAATTGACGATTCCTCGTAAGACTGTACCTCTTGTGCAAGACTATAGAGTTCGGCACCTATAGTCACAGCATCGTATCGCCTAGCTAAATTGGTGGCAGCCGCGGGTCTCCTACGTACATAAGGCTAGGAAAAACAGCTCCCAATTCCTGCGTGAAGTTATTCAATTCAGGCGACCTAAAACGTAATCATAATGATGGAAAATGCCTAATATCGGTGAAGATGTGGTCGACGGTACCATCGCAACAGCCCGCAGGAATAATTTGAACCTCTTTGCTTCCCGAGCTTGTCGATCATATCGTGCGCACGTAGTTCAGCTACATGTACATCGAAAGCAGCTCGTATTGTTGAGTTGCTAAGTGATTGTCGGTAGTCTACAATGGCGGGACCTCATTTACGAGAAGTTGTAGCAACGACATCGAGGGCATTCTCTAATAGGGTACGAAACTGTTTACTAAATTTCCGATGTGTCGCGGTCATAGCTCCACATACAGTGAGGTTCCAGGTAGCATAATAGCCATTTGATAAATATACTTTAAAATACTTCAGCGCTCAACCTGATGCTGAATGGATTACTCGTTTAATCTAGAATAATGCTTACTCCGACCTTTCCCATTTCAAGGATAAAGAATAGAACGAAGAGAATTTAAGTGATGTTTATTTAAGCCTTCCTTGCCATTGAGCGTCTCGTTGACGTACGTTGACCATCATCACTGTCTTAGTTTCCTCCCCATGCCGGCTGCAGCGGTGTGTTAA
>NW_025933390.1:0-1217 GCF_000764305.2 Hyalella azteca
ATCTCTTTCCAATAATTTTTTTTTCATTTCAGCTCAAAATGCTGCAAACAGAGCGAACCAATTCTCTTCCATCTGCTTCTTGCTTTTCCTGGCACGGAGAGTTGGTTTCTCACAGTCGCTACAGAACCAGTGAAACAACTCTGTTTTCTGTAGGAAAGAATATTCTTCAGAGCTCAGTTTCACGCAACTTATGCAAATGAAATCCTTGCAGTGTTCACAGATGACTATCTGATCATCTTCTTTCAACAAGGTCTCTTTGCAAAACTTGCATGCATCTTCAACTACGCACTTCGATCTTCTGTTTGATTTTTTCGGTGCATCTTGTTTTGAAGAACCGCATTCCTTCTTAACAATCTTGTTTACTTTCTTCCCAGCCATGGAAATATCTTCTTTCTTAATTGTTTAATGATTTCTGGGTTCCTTCATTGAGATTTAGCTAGGGTCTCTCACAGCAATAAATCACCAGAAACAATAAATCACCGGAAACAAGCCTGTTTAACACAACTGCCCGACGGTAGTAAAGTTCCGGAAGTACAGCACAGCCGCCCAATGGTAATAAAGTTCCGATAGTACAGCACAACTGCCCGACGGTAATAAAGTTCCAGAACTACAGCACAACTGCCCAACGGTAATAAAGTTCCGGAAGCAATTCAAAGCAGAAAACAAGTCGGTCAGGCTCCTGGAGCGACTACGCAGCATGTCTGATCTCCACTGTGTCTCAATCTGAACTTATGACGTGCCTGCTTATGACATGCCTGCGAACGGACTTTGCGCAAGGTCAGCAAATACTGCTTGCATTGTCATTGAATTTTTATGTGCTGGAAGCAAAAGAAGATTGTCAGTGAATTGGGGTCAAATTCTTTACGTGAATAACAAGATTAATGGTCGGCATTAATTCGAGTATTATGAAATTATCTGGATAGAAAATTTTGCACGACATGATCAAGCGTTAGAAAAGTTAATTTATAAATTAGTGCACTCATCATAATCACATACATTTATATTCAACTCAAAATATTCACCTTTTTATATTAACACGTTGGCCGCGATGTGCGCCATATATGTACACGCTGTACTTCTCAGAATTGCGATGTGTACACATGTGAAACATTCATATGAAAAATACATATTTTTATAAAATCTTATTACTCTTTCAAATTTAAAATTTCAATGATGCAATTAAATAGGCATGTTAGGGAATGCTTTGAAGTCAACTA
>NW_025933391.1:0-2408 GCF_000764305.2 Hyalella azteca
ACTTCCTTAACATTAGTACTTTACAGTTAATATTACTAGAGTACTTGATAATTTTCGTTCGTCAGAGCCGTCAATTTCGAAAATGGTGTAGTTGAATAACAATTCAACTACAATAAATTTCTCGCCTGCAGCATTCAACAAGCAACACACAAATTTTTTAATCTCACATAATTCATTGATAATAATTAGTCACATGATTCGTTAATCATCATTCCTCACAGGATTAATTGGCGGATCATTATTGGTCACATGATTCTTTATTGATCATTCGTACATAATTCATTGGTCTAATGTTATACGTCACATGACTCGTTGATAATTATTACACATCACGTGTTTCGTTTATAAAAATTCGTCACGTGATTCGTTAATTAATACAAATCACATGATTCGTTTATTATTAAACGTCACCTGATCCTGATCGTCTGTGGGATCGAAACAGTTGTAAGGAATGTGACATTGAAGAGACGGTCTGTGCTAAAACGTTTCTTACGAGTTTTATTCATACCGTGATCATATGACGGAATGCCATTTGAATTAAATTACACACATACGATTAAATTATCATCAACACATGAATTAAATTAAACACATACAATTTACTGAATTAAATTACACATACGATGAGTAATACTTCAGGATTTCATGTTAGTTAAGTTTGATTATTTTTTTTGTTTTCAATGTAAGCACCATGTGTACACTCAATATCATAAACCTGTGTTACCATTTCTACAATTTTTATCGTGATATTCATAAGTATCTAAGTCCTTGTAAATTTACTATGCTCATCATATAGTTTTATGTCAAGAAAATAAAAAGTTTCAATTGTGAACAAAATTATCTAACAAATCTTCTGGAATATTTGATCACGTATTGATTATGTGTTTACATCAAGGTTATACAATGTTATATCGTAATAATTGAACTAATTCTTAATAAAATTTCACGAAAATTCTAAATTGGACTGAAATGAATATTTGTCACCACTCCAGAGATAACCGAGAGTATTGAACTGTTTTATGTTCGTCAACTGTAAGTAATTTTACTNTTTTAAAAAAAACACGTTTTTCTTGTGGACTAAAAAGTAGAAAATAAATTATGGTTCGCCCCAAAAAAACGTGGGTCGTGCTGTACGTTCACCATCAAATTTCCAAAATTCGTGTGTTGTGTGCTTTTCGCTTTAATCATAAATCTGCCCGACACACGTTTTTTTGGCGCGAACCATAATTTATTTTCTACTTTTTAGTCCACAAGAAAAACGTGTTTTTTTTTAAAGTTTTTTAAAGTATTTTATTTTGTTTATGTATGAAATTCTTTTGTCCAATTTTGGCATACATTTATATCGTCTTCAATTTCAAAATGAGCTATGACCAAGTGAACAAAAGTTGTATTTCGTTTTTTAATGAATGATGCGGTGGAATAGGTTCTTCAATGTCGTATAGATGCAATGTGGTATTTCGCACTTGCAAAAAATTGGCGCTAAAATGATAAGTGTGTTGCTATTTTAATGCAGAGTGTACAAACAAAAGGCGTTGACCTCCGTTATTACTCGTCTACTCATTCATAGGATATTTGCATTTATATCGAACCCCTCAATGCACAAGCTCAATTAGTAGGTGAAGAATGTAAATGAATAATTATATCAAAATTATTATTACATATTTTTTATTAAATGTCAATAAATTAGTAAATGTGACAAGTGGTATAAGTAAATATTATTGATAATTAAGAGATACGTTAGAAACCACTGAAAGTTTCAGCCTTTTATACAATTCTTCACGGCAAAAATTTTTTTAATGGAAACATATATGTATGTGTTGCAGTTTTCAATTTTCATTTCCTAGTTAAATTTAACCATATTTGAACTTTTCTTGAACATGTAGAATTTTTTCATGTGTTTTAGAACGGAAACCAAATTTTTCATTCTCTTTTGATGACCCTCTTCCAGCCCCGATCATTTAATTGCACCTTGAGTTCTGTTTTCGACCTTCAGGGGTCGGTTTGTTCACCCTACCCCTGACCAGTTAAGGGGCAAGAATTGGTAGGGACTGTGAACAACTCTTCAGAGAACCTCACAGCGTGAGCAAAATTTAAGTAATTTTATGATTTAACACAATGATTTGAATCTTCATTATGAAGTAAATGGTTGTATTAATATTTTATTACTATTCAGACATAATTACCTCGAGAGTTTCGTTCAATAATTTTTTATTAATGCCTAACGCAATTCTTCTGTTTGGCTTGTCTTTAATATTCGTTTGGTCAAAACATCTTCTCTTCCAACGTCCCTCGTACGTACCTCAAAATTATATTAAAGGAGTAACTAAGAACACTCTGAAAAAGTCAACTTTGTTCGCTTCTTTGAAATCTGCGAGCAAATGAGAAAAAAGTCTGTAAGGAGTTTTGCG